>NW_025745384.1:170000-205000 GCF_021184085.1 Oncorhynchus gorbuscha | reverse complement strand
AGAGAACTGGTAGGGAGAGAGACCAGAGAACTGGTAGGGAGGGAGACCAGAGAACTGGTAGGGAGGGAGACCAGAGAACTGGTAGGGAGAGAGACCAGAGAACTGGTAGGGAGGGGGACCAGAGAACTGGTAGGGAGGGAGACCAGAGAACTGGTAGGGAGGGAGACCAGAGAACTGGTAGGGAGGGAGACCAGAGAACTGGTAGGGAGGGAGACCAGAGAACTGGTAGGGAGGGAGACCAGAGAACTCAGACCAGAGAACTGACAGGGAGGGAGACCAGAGAACTGGTAGGGAGGGAGACCAGAGAACTGGTAGGGAGGGAGACCAGAGAACTGACAGGGAGGGAGACCAGAGAACTGGTAGGGAGGGGGACCAGAGAACTGGTAGGGGAGGGGGACCAGAAAACTGGTAGGGAGGGAGACCAGAGAACTGAGACCAGAGAACTGGTAGGGAGGGGAGAACTGACAGGGAGAACCAGAGAACTGGTAGGGAGGGGGACCAGAGAACTGGTAGAGGGGGACCAGAGAACTGACAGGGAGACGGACCAGAGAACTGGTAGGGAGGGGACCAGAGAACTGGAAGGGAGGGGGACCAGAAAACTGGTAGGGAGGGAGACCAGAGAACTGAGACCAGAGAACTGGTAGGGAGGGACCAGAGAACTGACAGGGAGAACCAGAGAACTGGTAGGGAGGGGGACCAGAGAACTGACAGGGAGACGGACCAGAGAACTGGTAGGGAGGGGGACCAGAGAACTGGTAGGGAGGGGGACCAGAGAACTGGTAGGGAGGGGGACCACACACACAAGAGAGAGGAGAGGGAAAGAGAGATGGAAAGAGAGGGGAAAGAGAGATGGAAAGAGAGAGTGAAAGAGAGAGGTTAAGAGAGAGAGGAAGAGAGAGGGAACGAGAGAGAGGAAGAGAGAGGGGAAGAGAGAGAGCAAATAGAGGGAAAGAGAGAGGAAGAGAGAGGGAAAGAAAGAGGAGAAAATAGAGGGAAAGAGAGAGAGGAAGAGAGGGGAAAGAGAGAGGGGAAGAGAGAGGGAAAGAGAGAGAGGGAAGAGAGAGGGAAAGAGAGAGAGGAAGAGAGAGGGAAAGAGAGAGAGGGAAGAGAGAGGGGAAGAGAGAGAGCAAATAGAGGGAAAGAGAGAGAGGAAGAGAGGGAAAGAAAGAGGAGAAAATAGAGGGAAAGAGAGAGAGGAAGAGAGAGGGAAAGAGAGAGGGGAAGAGAGAGGGAAAGAGAGAGAGGAAGAGAGAGGGAAAGAGAGAGAGGAAGAGAGAGGGAAAGAGAGAGAGGAAGAGATAGGGAAAGAGAGAGGGGAAGAGAGAGGAGAAAATAGAGGAAAGAGAGATTCAGATGAAAACATTTAAGTCCATTTCCAGCAGGAAGAGAACAAGTTTTTAGATGAGGCCTGCCTCTGTAAATTGAACACAGGGGTTAGGCACAGGGCCAAAAAGTGTGGTCTCAGCGGTGAAGACAGTGTCAGAGAGATACACAGAGCCAAGGACCTCTGCAATGGAACACAGACCATCTGACTCTGCAATACACAACCCCCCCCACACACACACACAAGCTCCCGAGTGGCACGGCGGTCGAAGTGCATCTCAACAGGCATCACTACAGAGATCTTAGGAGGGATTCCAGAGAACTGACAGAAAGGGGGACCAGAGAACTGAGACCAGAGAACTGAGACCAGAGAACTGACTGGTAGGGGGACCAGAGAACTGGTACGGGGACCAGAGAACTGAGACCAGAGAACTGACTGGTAGGAGTACCAGAGAACTGAGACCAGATAACTGGTAGGGGGACCAGAGAACTGAGACCAGAGAACTGAGACCAAAGAACTGACTGATAGGGGGACCAGAGAACTGAGACCAGAGAACTGAGACCAGAGAACTGGTAGGGAGGGGGACCAGAGAACTGGTAGGGAGGGAGACCAGAGAACTGGTAGGGAGGGAGACCAGAGAACTGAGACCAGAGAACTGGTAGGGGGACCAGAGAACTGAGACCAGAGAACTGGTAGGGAGGGGGACCAGAGAACTGGTAGGGAGGGAGACCAGAGAACTGGTAGGGAGGGAGACCAGAGAACTGACAGGGAGGGAGACCAGAGAACTGACAGGGAGGGAGACCAGAGAACTGACAGAGGAGGAGACCAGAGAACTGGTAGGGAGGAGACCAGAGAACTCAGACCAGAGAACTGGTAGGGAGGGGGACCAGAGAATTGGTAGGGAGGAGACCAGAGAACTGGTAGGGAGGGGGACCAGAGGACTGGTAGGGAGGGAGACCAGAGAACTGGTAGGGGAGGGGGACCAGAGAACTGGTAGGGGCGGGAGACCAGAGAACTGGTAGGGAGGGAGAACAGAGAACTGGTAGGGAGGGAGACCAGAGAACTGGTAGGGAGGGAGACCAGAGAACTGACAGGGAGGGAGACCAGAGAACTGGTAGGGAGGAGACCAGAGAACTGGTAGGGAGGGAGACCAGAGAACTGGTAGGGAGGGGGAGAACTGGTAGGGAGGGAGACCAGAGAACTCAGACCAGAGAACTGGTAGGGAAGGGGACCAGAGAATTGGTAGGGAGGAGACCAGAGAACTGGTAGGGAGGGGGACCAGAGAACTGGTAGGGAGGGAGACCAGAGAACTGGTAGGGAGGGGGACCAGAGAACTGGTAGGGAGGGGGACCAGAGAACTGGCAGGGAGGGAGACCAGAGAACTGGTAGGGAGGGGGACCAGAGAACTGGTAGGGAGGGAGACCAGAGAACTGGTAGGGAGAGAGACCAGAGAACTGGTAGGGAGGGAGACCAGAGAACTGGTTGGGAGAGAGACCAGAGAACTGAGACCAGAGAACTGGTAGGGAGGGAGACCAGAGAACTGAGACCAGAGAACTGGTAGGGAGGGAGACCAGAGAACTGAGACCAGAGAACTGGTAGGGAGAGGGGGACCAGAGAACTGGTAGGGAGAGAGACCAGAGAACTGAGACCAGAGAACTGGTAGGGAGGAGACCAGAGAACTGGTAAGGAGGGAGACCAGAGAACTGGTAGGGAGAGAGACCAGAGAACTGGTAGGGAGGAGACCAGAGAACTGGTAGGGAGGAGACCAGGAACTCAGACCAGAGAACTGGTAGGGAGGAGACCAGAGAACTGGTAGGGAGGAGACCAGAGAACTGGTAGGGAGGGAGACCAGAGAACTGGTAGGGAGGGGGACCAGAGAACTGGTAGGGAGGGGGACCAGAGAACTTGTAGGGAGGGAGACCAGAGAACTGGTAGGGAGGGAGAACAGAGAACTGGTAGGGATGGAGACCAGAGAACTCAGACCAGAGAACTGGTAGGGAGGGGGACCAGAGAACTGGTAGGGATGGAGGAGAGACCAGAGAACTGGTAGGGAGGGGGACCAGAGGACTGGTAGGGGAGGAGACCAGAGAACTGGTAGGGAGGGGGACCAGAGAACTGGTAGGGAGGAGACCAGAGAACTGGTAGGGGAGGGGGACCAGAGAACTGGTAGGGAGGGAGACCAGAGAACTGGTAGGGAGGGAGACCAGAGAACTGGTAGGGAGGAGACCAGAGAACTGGTAGGGAGGAGACCAGAGAACTGGTAGGGAGGGAGACCAGAGAACTGGTAGGGAGGGAGACCAGAGAACTCAGACCATAGAACTGGTAGGGAGGGAGACCAGAGAACTCAGACCAGAGAACTGGTAGGGAGGGGGATCAGAGAATTGGTAGGGAGGGAGACCAGAGAACTGGTAGGGAGGGGGACCAGAGAACTGGTAGGGAGGGAGACCAGAGAACTGGTAGGGAGGGGGACCAGAGAACTGGTAGGGAGGGGACCAGAGAACTGGGGGAGGAGACCAGAGAACTGGTAGGGGAGGGGGACCAGAGAACTGGTAGGGAGGGAGACCAGAGAACTGGTAGGGAGGGAGACCAGAGAACTGGTAGGGAGGGAGACCAGAGAACTGGTAGGGAGAGAGACCAGAGAACTGAGACCAGAGAACTGGTAGGGAGGGAGACCAGAGAACTGAGACCAGAGAACTGGTAGGCAGGGAGACCAGAGAACTGAGACCAGAGAACTGGTAGGGAGGGGGACCAGAGAACTGGTAGGGAGGGAGATCAGAGAACTGGTAGGGAGAGAGACCAGAGAACTGAGACCAGAGAACTGGTAGGGAGGGAGACCAGAGAACTGGTAGGGAGGGAGACCAGAGAACTGGTAGGGAGAGAGACCAGAGAACTGGTAGGGAGGGAGACCAGAGAACTGGTAGGGAGGGAGACCAGAAAACTGGTAGGGAGGGAGACCAGAGAACTGGTAGGGAGAGAGACCAGAGAACTGGTAGGGAGGGAGACCAGAGAACTGGTAGGGAGGAGACCAGAGAACTGGTAGGGAGGGGGACCAGAGAACTGGTAGGGAGGGGGACCAGAGAACTGGTAGGGAGGAGACCAGAGAACTGGTAGGGAGGGAGAGCAGAGAACTGCAGAGAACTGGTAGGGATGGAGACCAGAGAACTGGTAGAGGGAGACCAGAGAACTGGTAGGGAGGGAGACCAGAGAACTGGTAGGGAGGAGACCAGAGAACTGGTAGACCAGAGAACTGGTAGGGAGGGAGACCAGAGAACTGGTAGGGAGGGGGACCAGAGAACTGGTAGGGAGGGGGACCAGAGAACTGGCAGGGAGGGAGACCAGAGAACTGGTAGGGAGGGGGACCAGAGAACTGGTAGGGAGGGAGACCAGAGAACTGGTAGGGAGGGAGACCAGAGAACTGGTAGGGAGGGAGACCAGAGAACTGGTAGGGAGAGAGACCAGAGAACTGAGACCAGAGAACTGGTAGGGAGGGAGACCAGAGAACTGAGACCAGAGAACTGGTAGGGAGGGAGACCAGAGAACTGAGACCAGAGAACTGGTAGGGAGGGGGACCAGAGAACTGGTAGGGAGGGAGACCAGAGAACTGGTAGGGAGAGAGACCAGAGAACTGAGACCAGAGAACTGGTTGGGAGGGAGACCAGAGAACTGGTAGGGAGGGAGACCAGAGAACTGGTAGGGAGGGAGACCAGAGAACTGGTAGGGAGGGAGACCAGAGAACTGGTAGGGAGGGAGACCAGAGAACTGGTAGGGAGGGAGACCAGAGAACTGGTAGGGAGGAGACTGAGACCAGAGAACTGGTTGGGAGGAGACCAGAGAACTGGTAGGGAGGGAGACCAGAGAACTGGTAGGGAGAGAGACCAGAGAACTGGTAGGGAGGGAGACCAGAGAACTGGTAGGGAGGGAGACCAGAGAACTGGTAGGGAGGGAGACCAGAGAACTGGTAGGGAGGGAGACCAGAGAACTGGTAGGGAGGGAGACCAGAGAACTGGTAGGGAGGAGACCAGAGAACTGGTAGGGAGGGGGACCAGAGAACTGGTAGGGAGGGAGACCAGAGAACTGGTAGGGAGGGAGAACAGAGAACTGGTAGGGATGGAGACCAGAGAACTGGACCAGAGAACTGGTAGGGAGGAGACCAGAGAACTGGTAGGGAGGAGACCAGAGAACTGGTAGGGAGGGAGACCAGAGAACTGGTAGGGAGGGAGACCAGAGAACTGGTAGGGAGGGAGACCAGAGAACTGGTAGGGAGGGAGACCAGAGAACTGGTAGGGAGGGAGACCAGAGAACTGACAGGGAGGGAGACCAGAGAACTGGTAGGGAGGGAGACCAGAGAACTGGTAGGGAGGGAGACCAGAGAACTGGTAGGGAGGGAGACCAGAGAACTGGTAGGGAGGGAGACCAGAGAACTGGTAGGGAGGGAGACCAGAGAACTGGTAGGGAGGGAGACCAGAGAACTGGTAGGGAGGGAGACCAGAGAACTGGTAGGGAGGGAGACCAGAGAACTGGTAGGGAGGGAGACCAGAGAACTGGTAGGGAGGGAGACCAGAGAACTGGTAGGGAGGAGACCAGAGAACTGGTAGGGAGGGGGACCAGAGAACTGGTAGGGAGGAGACCAGAGAACTGGTAGGGAGGGAGACCAGAGAACTGGTAGGGAGGGTGACCAGAGAACTGGTAGGGGAGGGAGACCAGAGAACTGGTAGGGAGGAGACCAGAGAACTGGTAGGGAGGGAGACCAGAGAACTGGTAGGGAGGAGACCAGAGAACTGACAGGGAGGGAGACCAGAGAACTGGTAGGGAGGGAGACCAGAGAACTGGTAGGGAGGAGACCAGAGAACTGGTAGGGAGGGAGACCAGAGAACTGGTAGGGGGAGACCAGAGAACTGGTAGGGGGGGGACCAGAGAACTGGTAGGGAGGGAGACCAGAGAACTGGTAGGGAGGGAGACCAGAGAACTGGTAGACCAGAGAACTGGTAGGGAGGGAGACCAGAGAACTGGTAGGGAGGAGACCAGAGAACTGGTAGGGAGGGAGACCAGAGAACTGGTAGGGAGGGAGACCAGAGAACTGGTAGGGAGGGAGACCAGAGAACTGGTAGGGGAGGGAGACCAGAGAACTGGTAGGGAGGGGGACCAGAGAACTGGTAGGGAGGGGGACCAGAGAACTGGTAGAGGGAGACCAGAGAACTGGTAGGGAGGAGACCAGAGAACTGGTAGGGAGGGAGACCAGAGAACTGGTAGGGAGGGGGACCAGAGAACTGGTAGGGAGGGAGACCAGAGAACTGAGGGAGAGACCAGAGAACTGACTGGTAGGGAGGGAGACCAGAGAACTGGTAGGGAGGGAGACCAGAGAACTGGTAGGGAGGAGAGACCAGAGAACTGGTAGGGAGGGAGACCAGAGAACTGACAGGGAGGGAGACCAGAGAACTGGTAGGGAGGGAGACCAGAGAACTGGTAGGGAGGAGACCAGAGAACTGGTAGGGAGGGAGACCAGAGAACAGGTAGGGAGGGGGACCAGAGAACTGGTAGGGAGGAGACCAGAGAACAGGTAGGGAGGGGGACCAGAGAACTGGTAGGGAGGAGACCAGAGAACTGGTAGGGAGGGGACCAGAGAACTGGTAGGATGGAGACCAGAGAACTGGTAGGGAGGGACACCAGAGAACTGGTAGGGAGGGTGACCAGAGAACTGGTAGGGAGGGAGACCAGAGAACTGGTAGGGAGGGAGACCAGAGAACTGGTAGGGAGGAGACCAGAGAACTGACAGGGAGGGAGACCAGAGAACTGGTAGGGAGGGAGACCAGAGAACTGACAGGGAGGGAGACCAGAGAACTGGTAGGGAGGGAGACCAGAGAACTGGTAGGGAGGGAGACCAGAGAACTGGTAGGGAGGAGACCAGAGAACTGGTAGGGAGGGAGACCAGAGAACTGGTAGGGAGGAGACCAGAGAACTGGTAGGGAGGGAGACCAGAGAACTGGTAGGGAGGAGACCAGAGAACTGGTAGGGAGGAGACCAGAGAACTGGTAGGGAGGAGACCAGAGAACTGGTAGGGAGGAGACCAGAGAACTGGTAGGGAGGAGACCAGAGAACTGGTAGGGAGGGAGACCAGAGAACTGGTAGGGAGGGAGACCAGAGAACTGGTAGGGAGGGGGACCAGAGAACTGGTAGGGAGGAGACCAGAGAACTGGTAGGGAGGAGACCAGAGAACTGGTAGGGAGGGAGACCAGAGAACTGGTAGGGAGGGAGACCAGAGAACTGGTACCAGAGAACTGGTAGGGAGGGAGACCAGAGAACTGGTAGGGAGGGAGACCAGAGAACTGGTAGGGGGGAGACCAGAGAACTGGTAGGGAGGGAGACCAGAGAACTGGTAGGGAGGGAGACCAGAGAACTGGTAGGGAGGGAGACCAGAGAACTGGTAGGGAGGGAGACCAGAGAACTGGTAGGGAGAGAGACCAGAGAACTGGTAGGGAGGGAGACCAGAGAACTGGTAGGGAGGGAGACCAGAGAACTGGTAGGGAGGGGGACCAGAGAACTGGTAGGGAGGGGGACCAGAGAACTGGTAGGGAGGGAGACCAGAGAACTGGTAGGGAGGGAGAGCAGAGAACTGGTAGGGATGGAGAGCAGAGAACTGGTAGGGATGGAGACCAGAGAACTCAGACCAGAGAACTGGTAGGGAGGGAGACCAGAGAACTGGTAGGGAGGGAGACCAGAGAACTCAGACCAGAGAACTGGTAGGGAGGAGACCAGAGAACTGGTAGGGAGGGGGACCAGAGAACTGGTAGGGGAGGGGGACCAGAGAACTGGCAGGGAGGAGACCAGAGAACTGGTAGGGAGGGGGACCAGAGAACTGGTAGGGAGGGAGACCAGAGAACTGGTAGGGAGGAGACCAGAGAACTGGTAGGGAGGGAGACCAGAGAACTGGTAGGGAGAGAGACCAGAGAACTGAGACCAGAGAACTGGTAGGGAGGAGACCAGAGAACTGAGACCAGAGAACTGGTAGGGAGGAGACCAGAGAACTGAGACCAGAGAACTGGTAGGGGAGGGGGACCAGAGAACTGGTAGGGAGGGAGACCAGAGAACTGGTAGGGAGAGAGACCAGAGAACTGAGACCAGAGAACTGGTTGGGAGGGAGACCAGAGAACTGGTAGGGAGGGAGACCAGAGAACTGGTAGGGAGAGAGACCAGAGAACTGGTAGGGAGGAGACCAGAGAACTGGTAGGGAGGGAGACCAGAGAACTGGTAGGGAGGGAGACCAGAGAACTGGTAGGGAGAGAGACCAGAGAACTGAGACCAGAGAACTGGTTGGGAGGGAGACCAGAGAACTGGTAGGGAGGGAGACCAGAGAACTGGTAGGGAGAGAGACCAGAGAACTGGTAGGGAGGGAGACCAGAGAACTGGTAGGGAGGAGACCAGAGAACTGGTAGGGAGGAGACCAGAGAACTGGTAGGGAGGAGACCAGAGAACTGGCAGGGAGGGAGACCAGAGAACTGGTAGGGAGGGGGACCAGAGAACTGGTAGGGAGGGGGACCAGAGAATTGGTAGGGAGGGAGACCAGAGAACTGGTAGGGAGGGAGAACAGAGAACTGGTAGGGATGGAGACCAGAGAACTCAGACCAGAGAACTGGTAGGGAGGGAGACCAGAGAACTGGTAGGGAGGAGACCAGAGAACTCAGACCAGAGAACTGGTAGGGAGGAGACCAGAGAACTGGTAGGGAGGAGACCAGAGAACTGGTAGGGAGGGAGACCAGAGAACTGGTAGGGAGGAGACCAGAGAACTGACAGGGAGGGAGACCAGAGAACTGGTAGGGAGGGAGACCAGAGAACTGGTAGGGAGGGAGACCAGAGAACTGGTAGGGAGGAGACCAGAGAACTGACAGGGAGGGAGACCAGAGAACTGGTAGGGAGGAGACCAGAGAACTGGTAGGGAGGGAGACCAGAGAACTGGTAGGGAGGAGACCAGAGAACAGGTAGGGAGGGGGACCAGAGAACTGGTAGGGAGGGAGACCAGAGAACAGGTAGGGAGGGGGACCAGAGAACTGGTAGGGCGGGAGACCAGAGAACTGGTAGGGAGGGGGACCAGAGAACTGGTATGGATGGAGACCAGAGAACTGGTAGGGAGGGACACCAGAGAACTGACAGGGAGGGTGACCAGAGAACTGGTAGGGATGGAGACCAGAGAACTCAGACCAGAGAACTGGTAGGGAGGGAGACCAGAGAACTGGTAGGGAGGGAGACCAGAGAACTCAGACCAGAGAACTGGTAGGGAGGGAGACCAGAGAACTGGTAGGGGAGGGGGACCAGAGAACTGGTAGGGAGGGGGACCAGAGAACTGGCAGGGAGGGAGACCAGAGAACTGGTAGGGGAGGGGGACCAGAGAACTGGTAGGGAGGGAGACCAGAGAACTGGTAGGGAGGGAGACCAGAGAACTGGTAGGGAGGGAGACCAGAGAACTGGTAAGGAGAGAGACCAGAGAACTGAGACCAGAGAACTGGTAGGGAGGGAGACCAGAGAACTGAGACCAGAGAACTGGTAGGGAGGGAGACCAGAGAACTGAGACCAGAGAACTGGTAGGGGAGGGGGACCAGAGAACTGGTAGGGAGGAGACCAGAGAACTGGTAGGGAGAGAGACCAGAGAACTGAGACCAGAGAACTGGTTGGGAGGGAGACCAGAGAACTGGTAGGGAGGGAGACCAGAGAACTGGTAGGGAGAGAGACCAGAGAACTGGTAGGGAGGGAGACCAGAGAACTGGTAGGGAGGAGACCAGAGAACTGGTAGGGAGGGAGACCAGAGAACTGGTAGGGAGAGAGACCAGAGAACTGAGACCAGAGAACTGGTTGGGAGGGAGACCAGAGAACTGGTAGGGAGGAGACCAGAGAACTGGTAGGGAGAGAGACCAGAGAACTGGTAGGGAGGGAGACCAGAGAACTGGTAGGGAGGAGACCAGAGAACTGGTAGGGAGGAGACCAGAGAACTGGTAGGGAGGGAGACCAGAGAACTGGCAGGGAGGAGACCAGAGAACTGGTAGGGAGGGGGACCAGAGAACTGGTAGGGAGGGGGACCAGAGAATTGGTAGGGAGGGAGACCAGAGAACTGGTAGGGAGGGAGAACAGAGAACTGGTAGGGATGGAGACCAGAGAACTCAGACCAGAGAACTGGTAGGGAGGGAGACCAGAGAACTGGTAGGGAGGGAGACCAGAGAACTCAGACCAGAGAACTGGTAGGGAGGGAGACCAGAGAACTGGTAGGGAGGGAGACCAGAGAACTGGTAGGGAGGGAGACCAGAGAACTGGTAGGGAGGGAGACCAGAGAACTGACAGGGAGGGAGACCAGAGAACTGGTAGGGAGGGAGACCAGAGAACTGGTAGGGAGGGAGACCAGAGAACTGGTAGGGAGGGAGACCAGAGAACTGACAGGGAGGGAGACCAGAGAACTGGTAGGGAGGGAGACCAGAGAACTGGTAGGGAGGGAGACCAGAGAACTGGTAGGGAGGGAGACCAGAGAACAGGTAGGGAGGGGGACCAGAGAACTGGTAGGGAGGGAGACCAGAGAACAGGTAGGGAGGGGGACCAGAGAACTGGTAGGGCGGGAGACCAGAGAACTGGTAGGGAGGGGGACCAGAGAACTGGTATGGATGGAGACCAGAGAACTGGTAGGGAGGGACACCAGAGAACTGACAGGGAGGGTGACCAGAGAACTGGTAGGGAGGGAGACCAGAGAACTGGTAGGGAGGGAGACCAGAGAACTGGTAGGGAGGGAGACCAGAGAACTGACAGGGAGGGAGACCAGAGAACTGCTAGGGAGGGAGACCAGAGAACTGGTAGGGAGGGAGACCAGAGAACTCAGACCAGAGAACTGGTAGGGAGGGAGACCAGAGAACTGGTAGGGGGGGACCAGAGAACTGGTAGGGAGGGAGACCAGAGAACTGGTAGGGAGGGAGACCAGAGAACTGGTAGGGAGGAGACCAGAGAACTGGTAGGGAGGGAGACCAGAGAACTGGTAGGGAGGAGACCAGAAAACTGGTAGGGAGGAGACCAGAGAACTGGTAGGGAGAGAGACCAGAGAACTGGTAGGGAGGGAGACCAGAGAACTGGTAGGGAGGGAGACCAGAGAACTGGTAGGGAGGGGACCAGAGAACTGGTAGGGAGGGGACCAGAGAACTGAGACCAGAGAACTGGTAGGGAGGAGACCAGAGAACTGGTAGGGAGGAGACCAGAGAACTGGTAGGGAGAGAGACCAGAGAACTGGTAGGGAGGGAGACCAGAGAACTGGTAGGGAGGGAGACCAGAGAACTGACAGGGAGGGAGACCAGAGAACTGGTAGGGAGGAGACCAGAGAACTGGTAGGGAGGGAGACCAGAGAACTGGTAGGGAGGAGACCAGAGAACTGACAGGGAGGGAGACCAGAGAACTGGTAGGGAGGGAGACCAGAGAACTGGTAGGGAGGGAGACCAGAGAACTGGTAGGGAGGGAGACCAGAGAACAGGTAGGGAGGGGGACCAGAGAACTGGTAGGGAGGGAGACCAGAGAACAGGTAGGGAGGGGGACCAGAGAACTGGTAGGGCGGGAGACCAGAGAACTGGTAGGGAGGGGGACCAGAGAACTGGTATGGATGGAGACCAGAGAACTGGTAGGGAGGGACACCAGAGAACTGACAGGGAGGGTGACCAGAGAACTGGTAGGGAGGGAGACCAGAGAACTGGTAGGGAGGGAGACCAGAGAACTGGTAGGGAGGGAGACCAGAGAACTGACAGGGAGGGAGACCAGAGAACTGCTAGGGAGGGAGACCAGAGAACTGGTAGGGAGGGAGACCAGAGAACTCAGACCAGAGAACTGGTAGGGAGGGAGACCAGAGAACTGGTAGGGGGGGACCAGAGAACTGGTAGGGAGGGAGACCAGAGAACTGGTAGGGAGGGAGACCAGAGAACTGGTAGGGAGGGAGACCAGAGAACTGGTAGGGAGGGAGACCAGAGAACTGGTAGGGAGGGAGACCAGAAAACTGGTAGGGAGGGAGACCAGAGAACTGGTAGGGAGAGAGACCAGAGAACTGGTAGGGAGGGAGACCAGAGAACTGGTAGGGAGGGAGACCAGAGAACTGGTAGGGAGGGGGACCAGAGAACTGGTAGGGAGGGGGACCAGAGAACTGAGACCAGAGAACTGGTAGGGAGGGAGACCAGAGAACTGGTAGGGAGGGAGACCAGAGAACTGGTAGGGAGAGAGACCAGAGAACTGGTAGGGAGGGAGACCAGAGAACTGGTAGGGAGGAGACCAGAAAACTGGTAGGGAGGAGACCAGAGAACTGGTAGGGAGAGAGACCAGAGAACTGGTAGGGAGGAGACCAGAGAACTGGTAGGGGAGGAGACCAGAGAACTGGTAGGGAGGGGGACCAGAGAACTGGTAGGGAGGGGGACCAGAGAACTGGTAGGGAGGGAGACCAGAGAACTGGTAGGGAGGGAGAGCAGAGAACTGGTAGGGATGGAGAGCAGAGAACTGGTAGGGATGGAGACCAGAGAACTCAGACCAGAGAACTGGTAGGGAGGGAGACCAGAGAACTGGTAGGGAGGGAGACCAGAGAACTCAGACCAGAGAACTGGTAGGGAGGAGACCAGAGAACTGGTAGGGAGGGGACCAGAGAACTGGTAGGGAGGGGACCAGAGAACTGGCAGGGAGGGAGACCAGAGAACTGGTAGGGAGGGGGACCAGAGAACTGGTAGGGAGGGAGACCAGAGAACTGGTAGGGAGGGAGACCAGAGAACTGGTAGGGAGGGAGACCAGAGAACTGGTAGGGAGAGAGACCAGAGAACTGAGACCAGAGAACTGGTAGGGAGGGAGACCAGAGAACTGAGACCAGAGAACTGGTAGGGAGGGAGACCAGAGAACTGAGACCAGAGAACTGGTAGGGAGGGGGACCAGAGAACTGGTAGGGAGGGAGACCAGAGAACTGGTAGGGAGAGAGACCAGAGAACTGAGACCAGAGAACTGGTTGGGAGGGAGACCAGAGAACTGGTAGGGAGGAGACCAGAGAACTGGTAGGGAGAGAGACCAGAGAACTGGTAGGGAGGGAGACCAGAGAACTGGTAGGGAGGGAGACCAGAGAACTGGTAGGGAGGGAGACCAGAGAACTGGTAGGGAGAGAGACCAGAGAACTGAGACCAGAGAACTGGTTGGGAGGGAGACCAGAGAACTGGTAGGGAGGGAGACCAGAGAACTGGTAGGGAGAGAGACCAGAGAACTGGTAGGGAGGGAGACCAGAGAACTGGTAGGGAGGGAGACCAGAGAACTGGTAGGGAGGGAGACCAGAGAACTGGTAGGGAGGGAGACCAGAGAACTGGCAGGGAGGGAGACCAGAGAACTGGTAGGGAGGGGGACCAGAGAACTGGTAGGGAGGGGGACCAGAGAATTGGTAGGGAGGAGACCAGAGAACTGGTAGGGAGGGAGAACAGAGAACTGGTAGGGATGGAGACCAGAGAACTCAGACCAGAGAACTGGTAGGGAGGGAGACCAGAGAACTGGTAGGGAGGGAGACCAGAGAACTCAGACCAGAGAACTGGTAGGGAGGGAGACCAGAGAACTGGTAGGGAGGGAGACCAGAGAACTGGTAGGGAGGGAGACCAGAGAACTGGTAGGGAGGGAGACCAGAGAACTGACAGGGAGGGAGACCAGAGAACTGGTAGGGAGGGAGACCAGAGAACTGGTAGGGAGGGAGACCAGAGAACTGGTAGGGAGGGAGACCAGAGAACTGACAGGGAGGAGACCAGAGAACTGGTAGGGAGGGAGACCAGAGAACTGGTAGGGAGGGAGACCAGAGAACTGGTAGGGAGGGAGACCAGAGAACAGGTAGGGAGGGGGACCAGAGAACTGGTAGGGAGGGAGACCAGAGAACAGGTAGGGAGGGGGACCAGAGAACTGGTAGGGCGGGAGACCAGAGAACTGGTAGGGAGGGGGACCAGAGAACTGGTATGGATGGAGACCAGAGAACTGGTAGGGAGGGACACCAGAGAACTGACAGGGGAGGGTGACCAGAGAACTGGTAGGGAGGGAGACCAGAGAACTGGTAGGGAGGAGACCAGAGAACTGGTAGGGAGGGAGACCAGAGAACTGACAGGGAGGGAGACCAGAGAACTGCTAGGGAGGGAGACCAGAGAACTGGTAGGGAGGAGACCAGAGAACTCAGACCAGAGAACTGGTAGGGAGGAGACCAGAGAACTGGTAGGGGGACCAGAGAACTGGTAGGGAGGGAGACCAGAGAACTGGTAGGGAGGGAGACCAGAGAACTGGTAGGGAGGAGACCAGAGAACTGGTAGGGAGGGAGACCAGAGAACTGGTAGGGAGGGAGACCAGAAAACTGGTAGGGAGGGAGACCAGAGAACTGGTAGGGAGAGAGACCAGAGAACTGGTAGGGAGGGAGACCAGAGAACTGGTAGGGAGGAGACCAGAGAACTGGTAGGGAGGGGACCAGAGAACTGGTAGGGAGGGGACCAGAGAACTGAGACCAGAGAACTGGTAGGGAGGAGACCAGAGAACTGAGACCAGAGAACTGGTAGGGAGGGGACCAGAGAACTGGTTGGGAGGAGACCAGAGAACTGGTAGGGAGGGAGACCAGAAAACTGGTAGGGAGGAGACCAGAGAACTGGTAGGGAGAGAGACCAGAGAACTGGTAGGGAGGAGACCAGAGAACTGGTAGGGAGGAGACCAGAGAACTGGTAGGGAGGGGGACCAGAGAACTGGTAGGGAGGGGGACCAGAGAACTGGTAGGGAGGGAGACCAGAGAACTGGTAGGGAGGGAGAGCAGAGAACTGGTAGGGATGGAGACCAGAGAACTCAGACCAGAGAACTGGTAGGGAGGGAGACCAGAGAACTGGTAGGGAGGGAGACCAGAGAACTCAGACCAGAGAACTGGTAGGGAGGGAGACCAGAGAACTGGTAGGGAGGGGGACCAGAGAACTGGTAGGGAGGGGGACCAGAGAACTGGCAGGGAGGGAGACCAGAGAACTGGTAGGGAGGGGGACCAGAGAACTGGTAGGGAGGGAGACCAGAGAACTGGTAGGGAGGGAGACCAGAGAACTGGTAGGGAGGGAGACCAGAGAACTGGTAGGGAGAGAGACCAGAGAACTGAGACCAGAGAACTGGTAGGGAGGGAGACCAGAGAACTGAGACCAGAGAACTGGTAGGGAGGGAGACCAGAGAACTGAGACCAGAGAACTGGTAGGGAGGGGGACCAGAGAACTGGTAGGGAGGGAGACCAGAGAACTGGTAGGGAGAGAGACCAGAGAACTGAGACCAGAGAACTGGTTGGGAGGGAGACCAGAGAACTGGTAGGGAGGGAGACCAGAGAACTGGTAGGGAGAGAGACCAGAGAACTGGTAGGGAGGAGACCAGAGAACTGGTAGGGAGGAGACCAGAGAACTGGTAGGGAGAGAGACCAGAGAACTGAGACCAGAGAACTGGTTGGGAGGGAGACCAGAGAACTGGTAGGGGAGGAGACCAGAGAACTGGTAGGGAGGGAGACCAGAGAACTGGTAGGGAGGGAGACCAGAGAACTGGTAGGGAGGGAGACCAGAGAACTGGCAGGGAGGAGACCAGAGAACTGGTAGGGAGGGGGACCAGAGAACTGGTAGGGAGGGGGACCAGAGAACTGGTAGGGAGGGAGACCAGAGAACTGGTAGGGAGGGAGAACAGAGAACTGGTAGGGATGGAGACCAGAGAACTCAGACCAGAGAACTGGTAGGGAGGGAGACCAGAGAACTGGTAGGGAGGGAGACCAGAGAACTCAGACCAGAGAACTGGTAGGGAGGGAGACCAGAGAACTGGTAGGGAGGGAGACCAGAGAACTGGTAGGGAGGGAGACCAGACAACTTGTAGGGCGGGAGACCAGAGAACTTGTAGTGAGGGAGACCAGAGAACTGGTATGGAGGGAGACCAGAGAACTGGTAGGGAGGGAGACCAGAGAACTGGTAGGGAGGGAGACCAGAAAACTTGTAGGGCGGAGACCAGAGAACTGGTAGTGAGGGAGACCAGAGAACTGGTATGGAGGGAGACCAGAGAACTGGTAGGGAGGGAGACCAGAGAACTGGTAGGGAGGGAGACCAGAGAACTGACAGGGAGGGAGACCAGAGAACAGGTAGGGAGGGGGACCAGAGAACTGGTAGGGCGGGAGACCAGAGAACTGGTAGGGAGGGGGACCAGAGAACTGGTATGGATGGAGACCAGAGAACTGGTAGGGAGGGACACCAGAGAACTGACAGGGAGGAGACCAGAGAACTGGTAGGGAGGAGACCAGAGAACTGGTAGGGAGGGAGACCAGAGAACAGGTAGGGAGGGGGACCAGAGAACTGGTAGGGAGGGAGACCAGAGAACAGGTAGGGAGGGGGACCAGAGAACTGGTAGGGGCGGAGACCAGAGAACTGGTAGGGAGGGGGACCAGAGAACTGGTATGGATGGAGACCAGAGAACTGGTAGGGAGGGACACCAGAGAACTGACAGGGAGGGAGACCAGAGAACTGGTAGGGAGGGAGACCAGAGAACTGGTAGGGAGGGAGACCAGAGAACTGGTAGGGAGGGAGACCAGAGAACTGACAGGGAGGGAGACCAGAGAACTGGTAGGGAGGGAGACCAGAGAACTGGTAGGGAGGGAGACCAGAGAACTCAGACCAGAGAACTGGTAGGGAGGAGACCAGAGAACTGGTAGGGGGGACCAGAGAACTGGTAGGGAGGAGACCAGAGAACTGGTAGGGAGGAGACCAGAGAACTGGTAGGGAGGAGACCAGAGAACTGGTAGGGAGGAGACCAGAGAACTGGTAGGGAGGGAGACCAGAAAACTGGTAGGGAGGGAGACCAGAGAACTGGTAGGGAGAGAGACCAGAGAACTGGTAGGGAGGGAGACCAGAGAACTGGTAGAGAGGGAGACCAGAGAACTGGTAGGGAGGGGGACCAGAGAACTGGTAGGGAGGGGGACCAGAGAACTGAGACCAGAGAACTGGTAGGGAGGGAGACCAGAGAACTGGTAGGGAGGGAGACCAGAGAACTGGTAGGGAGAGAGACCAGAGAACTGGTAGGGAGGGAGACCAGAGAACTGGTAGGGAGGGAGACCAGAAAACTGGTAGGGAGGGAGACCAGAGAACTGGTAGGGAGAGAGACCAGAGAACTGGTAGGGAGGAGACCAGAGAACTGGTAGGGAGGAGACCAGAGAACTGGTAGGGAGGGGGACCAGAGAACTGGTAGGGAGGGGGACCAGAGAACTGGTAGGGAGGAGACCAGAGAACTGGTAGGGAGGGAGAGCAGAGAACTGGTAGGGATGGAGACCAGAGAACTCAGACCAGAGAACTGGTAGGGAGGAGACCAGAGAACTGGTAGGGAGGAGACCAGAGAACTCAGACCAGAGAACTGGTAGGGAGGAGACCAGAGAACTGGTAGGGGAGGGGGACCAGAGAACTGGTAGGGAGGGGGACCAGAGAACTGGCAGGGAGGGAGACCAGAGAACTGGTAGGGAGGGGGACCAGAGAACTGGTAGGGAGGGAGACCAGAGAACTGGTAGGGAGGGAGACCAGAGAACTGGTAGGGAGGGAGACCAGAGAACTGGTAGGGAGAGAGACCAGAGAACTGAGACCAGAGAACTGGTAGGGAGGGAGACCAGAGAACTGAGACCAGAGAACTGGTAGGGAGGGAGACCAGAGAACTGAGACCAGAGAACTGGTAGGGAGGGGACCAGAGAACTGGTAGGGAGGGAGACCAGAGAACTGGTAGGGAGAGAGACCAGAGAACTGAGACCAGAGAACTGGTTGGGAGGGAGACCAGAGAACTGGTAGGGAGGGAGACCAGAGAACTGGTAGGGAGAGAGACCAGAGAACTGGTAGGGAGGGAGACCAGAGAACTGGTAGGGAGGGAGACCAGAGAACTGGTAGGGAGGGAGACCAGAGAACTGGTAGGGAGAGAGACCAGAGAACTGAGACCAGAGAACTGGTTGGGAGGGAGACCAGAGAACTGGTAGGGAGGGAGACCAGAGAACTGGTAGGGAGAGAGACCAGAGAACTGGTAGGGAGGGAGACCAGAGAACTGGTAGGGAGGGAGACCAGAGAACTGGTAGGGAGGGAGACCAGAGAACTGGTAGGGAGGGAGACCAGAGAACTGGTAGGGAGGGGGACCAGAGAACTGGTAGGGAGGGGGACCAGAGAACTGGTAGGGAGGGAGACCAGAGAACTGGTAGGGAGGGAGAACAGAGAACTGGTAGGGATGGAGACCAGAGAACTCAGACCAGAGAACTGGTAGGGAGGGAGACCAGAGAACTGGTAGGGAGGGAGACCAGAGAACTGGTAGGGAGGGAGACCAGAGAACTGGTAGGGAGGGAGACCAGAAAACTTGTAGGGCGGGAGACCAGAGAACTTGTAGTGAGGGAGACCAGAGAACTGGTATGGAGGGAGACCAGAGAACTGGTAGGGAGGGAGACCAGAGAACTGGTAGGGAGGAGACCAGAAAACTTGTAGGGCGGAGACCAGAGAACTTGTAGTGAGGGAGACCAGAGAACTGGTATGGAGGGAGACCAGAGAGAACTGGTAGGGAGGGAGACCAGAGAACTGGTAGGGAGGGAGACCAGAGAACTGACAGGGAGGAGACCAGAGAACTGGTAGGGAGGGAGACCAGAGAACAGGTAGGGAGGGGGACCAGAGAACTGGTAGGGAGGGAGACCAGAGAACAGGTAGGGAGGGGGACCAGAGAACTGGTAGGGAGGGAGACCAGAGAACTGACAGGGAGGGAGACCAGAGAACTGGTAGGGAGGGAGACCAGAGAACTGGTAGGGAGGGAGACCAGAGAACAGGTAGGGAGGGGGACCAGAGAACTGGTAGGGAGGGAGACCAGAGAACAGGTAGGGAGGGGGACCAGAGAACTGGTAGGGCGGGAGACCAGAGAACTGGTAGGGAGGGGGACCAGAGAACTGGTATGGATGGAGACCAGAGAACTGGTAGGGAGGGACACCAGAGAACTGACAGGGAGGAGACCAGAGAACTGGTAGGGAGGGAGACCAGAGAACTGGTAGGGAGGGAGACCAGAGAACTGGTAGGGAGGGAGACCAGAGAACTGACAGGGAGGGAGACCAGAGAACTGGTAGGGAGGGAGACCAGAGAACTGGTAGGGAGGGAGACCAGAGAACTCAGACCAGAGAACTGGTAGGGAGGAGACCAGAGAACTGGTAGGGGGGACCAGAGAACTGGTAGGGAGGGAGACCAGAGAACTGGTAGGGAGGGAGACCAGAGAACTGGTAGGGAGGGAGACCAGAGAACTGGTAGGGAGGGAGACCAGAGAACTGGTAGGGAGGGAGACCAGAAAACTTGTAGGGCGGGAGACCAGAGAACTTGTAGTGAGGGAGACCAGAGAACTGGTATGGAGGGAGACCAGAGAACTGGTAGGGAGGGAGACCAGAGAACTGGTAGGGAGGGAGACCAGAGAACTGACAGGGAGGAGACCAGAGAACTGGTAGGGAGGAGACCAGAGAACAGGTAGGGAGGGGGACCAGAGAACTGGTAGGGAGGAGACCAGAGAACAGGTAGGGAGGGGGACCAGAGAACTGGTAGGGCGGGGAGACCAGAGAACTGGTATGGAGGGGGACCAGAGAACTGGTATGGATGGAGACCAGAGAACTGGTAGGGAGGGACACCAGAGAACTGACAGGGAGGGAGACCAGAGAACTGGTAGGGAGGGAGACCAGAGAACTGGTAGGGAGGGAGACCAGAGAACAGGTAGGGAGGGGGACCAGAGAACTGGTAGGGAGGGAGACCAGAGAACAGGTAGGGAGGGGGACCAGAGAACTGGTAGGGCGGGAGACCAGAGAACTGGTAGGGAGGGGGACCAGAGAACTGGTATGGATGGAGACCAGAGAACTGGTAGGGAGGGACACCAGAGAACTGACAGGGAGGGAGACCAGAGAACTGGTAGGGAGGGAGACCAGAGAACTGGTAGGGAGGGAGACCAGAGAACTGGTAGGGAGGGAAACCAGAGAACTGACAGGGAGGGAGACCAGAGAACTGGTAGGGAGGGAGACCAGAGAACTGGTAGGGAGGGAGACCAGAGAACTCAGACCAGAGAACTGGTAGGGAGGAGACCAGAGAACTGGTAGGGGGGGGGACCAGAGAACTGGTAGGGAGGGAGACCAGAGAACTGGTAGGGAGGAGACCAGAGAATTGAGACCAGAGAACTGGTAGGGAGGGGGACCAGAGAACTGGTAGGGAGAGGGACCAGAGAACTGGTAGGGAGGAGACCAGAGAACTGACAGGGAGGGGGACTAGAGAACTTGGATAGAACCTACAATGCATGGTAAAGGTTATTCTGTTAAATCAGGACTTTCATTGTTCCAGTTGTGTTTCTATCATGCGGTGTGATGCATGATGGTACTTCAGAGGCCTAGTCTTCGTGACAGTGCTGTGTCACAACCAATGTCCCAGTTATTGACATCCTGCTCCATTGTGCAGGTAAGAAGCTGATAACGTGTTGTGTTGTCACATTGAGAAACCTCCCCTGACAGTGTTGGGGATGGAGGGGCGGGGAAGATTTATCACTGCCCACACTTCCTCTCGGGGATGTTCTGAGACGGTCTGGACACAAGGAACTTCCTGACATGTCTGGCAGCACCACACTGGACAGACCCTGTGGTTCCACTGTCTGACCACATCCCTCTCCTCTCACACACAGAGTACTGACAGCAGGCAGGCGGTCTGGCCAAGCAGAAGAGATCATTGCATGATTGACAAAGATTGTTAAATGCAAGATGCAAGATGCTTCACAGTTGGACAATGTGCAGGCCCACACTACGTGGTAATACTCCCTGCTGATTGGGTGCGGCAGGTAGCCTAGTTGTTAGTGCGTTGGACTAGTAAACCGTAAAGGTTGCAAGATCGAATCCCCGAGTTGACAAGGTACAAATCTGTCGTTCTGCCCCCTGAACAAGGCAGTTTAACCCACTGTTCCAATCATTGAAAATTAAGAATTTGTTCTTAACTGACTTGCCTAGATTAAATTTAAGGGTGTGAACATCTGATACAAGTTGCATTCTATTGGTTTAAACCGATTCACTAAGGAATGACATCATGCTACTAATCTGTCCTGTACATCTGATCAAGCAGCTTCTACTTCCTGTTTCCTATCTGTGCTCTCCCTTATCTAGCCTTTCTGTTTCAGCTGATTCTGTAGCTGAAGCTATAGGGCAACGGTCCCAGGCTTGTCTCATGGCTGAGGACTGGCTTCATAACTCAGGGTAACTTAGTGACTGTCCCGTGGGCCAACCTCTCTGGGAGGACACCAGCAAACAGGAGTTATGTCACGCCAGAGGGTAATTACACCTAACCCATCCACAGCAATACACACCAGAGAGTAATTACACCTAACCCATCCACAGCAATACACACCAGAGAGTAATTACACCTAATCAAACCCAGCAACACACAGATATACCCTAGTAAATCCTCACCACCGGGGACAGAATGTTACGCTTGATTCTCTCTGTTTCTCTCTTCTTAGACGTGTCACGTTATGATGGTTTTCAACGTGATGGAGACAAACTCTTGCAGGAAGATATCCAGCTCATTCACATCGCCCACAAATTGTATTTAAAATGTCTTTCTGAGTAGGGAAGAATATATATTAAAAATGGAGACTTCACACCATGTAAACTGAAACAACCATCTCACTATAAGGTTCTATAAATCCTATATAGATCGGAATGGTTTAGAAACACGTCTGATTCTGTGTTTTAGTTTACGATCAAAACAATCAAATATAGAGTAACATGCAAAAAAAACTAAAACACACAGACGTTAAAACAGTATGACGATGACACTTTTAAATAAAGTAAGTCCCTCGTCCATAGAGACACATACCAGCTCTACTGGTAGTACTGCTACTACCGGCAGTACTACAACCTGCACCTGTCGACAACGACAAGTTGTTCTGCTTCCATAGAGACACATACCAGCTCTACTGGTAGTACTGATACTACCAGCAGTACTACACCTGCACCTGTCAATGACAAGTTGTTCTGCTTCCATAGAGACACATACCAGCTCTACTGGTAGTACTGATACTACCAGCAGTACTACAACCTGCACCTGTCGACAACGACAAGTTGTTCTGCTTCCACGAGCACATCCAATGCTAGCATCAGTAATTCTACATGTGTTGTTAGCCCAGCTAGCATCAGTAATTCTACATTTGTTGTTAGCCCAGCTTGCATCAGTAATTCTACATTTGTTGTTAGCCCATCTAGCATCAGTAATTCTACATGTGTTGTTAGCCCAACTAGCATCAGTAATTCTACATGTGTTGTTAGCCCAGCTAGCATCAGAAATTCTACATTTGTTGTTAGCCCAGCTAGCATCAGTAATTTTACATTTGTTGTTAGCCCAACTAGCATCAGTAATTCTACATGTGTTGTTAGCCCAGCTAGCATCAGTAATTGTACATTTGTTGTTAGCCCAGCTAGCATCAGTAATTGTACATTTGTTGTTAGCCCAGCTAGCATCAGTAATTGTACATTTGTTGTTAGCCCAGCTAGCATCAGTAATTCTACATTTGTTGTTAGCCCAGCTAGCATCAGTAATTCTACATTTGTTGTTAGCCCAGCTAGCATGGACACTGACCGTTGTGAATCTGATGCAGTTGAAGAGCTACTGCCCCCCCCCCCCCTTTACCCGGGAAAGCACTGAACAACAGACAGGGACATTGGACCATCGAAGAGGTGCAAATATGATGAGAACTATGTTGATTTAGAATAATTGGGAGTAAAACCAATTAGACCAAACAAAATGAAAAGGGGAAAAGGGATCTGTATCAGCTAGTTGACCGGAGACGATGACCGCCGAGCGCCACCCGAACGGGATAGGGAGCCACCTTCAGTGGCAGCTAGTAGACCGGAGACGACGACCGCCGAGCACCACCCGAACAGGAAGAGGAGTCACCTTCAGTGGCAGCTAGTAGACCGGAGACGACGACCGCCGAGCGCCACCCGAACTGGAAGAGGAGTCACCTTCAGTGGCAGCTAGTAGACCGGAGACGACGACCGCCGAGCACCACCCGAACAGGAAGAGGAGTCACCTTCAGTGGCAGCTAGTAGACCGGAGACGACGACCGCCGAGCACCACCCGAACAGGAAGGGGAGCCACCTTCAGTGGCAGCTAGTAGACCGGAGACGACGACCACCGAGCACCACCCGAACGGGATAGGGAGCCACCTTCAGTGGCAGCTAGTAGACCGGAGACGACGACCGCCGAGCACCACCCGAACAGGAAGAGGAGTCACCTTCAGTGGCAGCTAGTAGACCGGAGACGACGACCGCCGAGCACCACCCGAACAGGAAGAGGAGTCACCTTCAGTGGCAGCTAGTAGACCGGAGACGACAACCACCGAGCACCACCCGAACGGGATAGGGAGCCACCTTCAGTGGCAGCTAGTAGACCGGAGACGACGACCGCCGAGCGCCACCCGAAGGGGAAGGGGAGCCACCTTCAGTGGCAGCTAGTAGACCGGAGACGACGACCACCGAGCACCACCCGAACAGGAAGAGGAGTCACCTTCAGTGGCAGCTAGTAGACCGGAGACGACAACCACCGAGCACCACCCGAACGGGATAGGGAGCCACCTTCAGTGGCAGCTAGTAGACCGGAGACGACGACCGCCGAGCGCCACCCGAAGGGGAAGGGGAGCCACCTTCAGTGGCAGCTAGTAGACCGGAGACGACGACCACCGAGCACCACCCGAACAGGAAGAGGAGTCACCTTCAGTGGCAGCTAGTAGACCGGAGACGACAACCACCGAGCACCACCCGAACGGGATAGGGAGCCACCTTCAGTGGCAGCTAGTAGACCGGAGACGACGACCGCCGAGCGCCACCCGAAGGGGAAGGGGAGCCACCTTCAGTGGCAGCTAGTAGACCGGAGACGACGACCACCGAGCACCACCCGAACAGGAAGGGGAGCCACCTTCAGTGGCAGCTAGTAGACCGGAGACGACGACCACCGAGCACCACCCGAACAGGAAGGGGAGCCACCTTCAGTGGCAGCTAGTAGACCGAGGACGACGACCACCGAGCACCACCCGAACAGGAAGAGGAATCACCTTCAGTGGCAGCTAGTAGACCGGAGACGACGACCGCTGAGCACCACCCGAAGGGGAGCCACCTTCAGTGGCAGCTAGTAGACTGGAGACAACGACCACCGAGCACCACCCAAACAGGAAGAGGAGTCACCTTCAGTGGCAGCTAGTAGACCGGGGACGACGACCACCGAGCACCACCCGAACAGGAAGAGGAGTCACCTTCAGTGGCAGCTAGTAGACCGGAGACGACGACCGCCGAGCACCACCCGAAGGGGAGCCACCTTCAGTGGCAGCTAGTAGACCGGAGACGACGACCGCCGAGCGCCACCCGAAGGGGAAGGGGAGCCACCTTCAGTGGCAGCTAGTAGACCGGAGACGACGACCACCGAGCACCACCCGAACAGGAAGGGGAGCCACCTTCAGTGGCAGCTAGTAGACCGGAGACGACGACCACCGAGCACCACCCGAACAGGAAGGGGAGCCACCTTCAGTGGCAGCTAGTAGACCGAGGACGACGACCACCGAGCACCACCCGAACAGGAAGAGGAATCACCTTCAGTGGCAGCTAGTAGACCGGAGACGACGACCGCTGAGCACCACCCGAAGGGGAGCCACCTTCAGTGGCAGCTAGTAGACTGGAGACAACGACCACCGAGCACCACCCAAACAGGAAGAGGAGTCACCTTCAGTGGCAGCTAGTAGACCGGGGACGACGACCACCGAGCACCACCCGAACAGGAAGAGGAGTCACCTTCAGTGGCAGCTAGTAGACCGGAGACGACGACCGCCGAGCACCACCCGAAGGGGAGCCACCTTCAGTGGCAGCTAGTAGACCGGAGACAACGACCGCCGAGCGCCACCCGAACAGGAAGAGGAGCCACCTTCAGTGGCAGCTAGTAGACCGGAGACAACGACCACCGAGCACCACCCGAACAGGAAGAGGAGCCACCTTCAGTGGCAGCTAGTAGACCGGAGACAACGACCACCGAGCACCACCCGAACAGGAAGGGGAGCCACCTTCAGTGGCAGCTAGTAGACCGGAGACAACGACCGCCGAGCGCCACCCGAACAGGAAGAGGAGCCACCTTCGGTGATATTCGTGACATGCGCAAACTATTAGAAACAAACATGCCAATTTGATAAATACACCACAGGAGTTTTTTTGAGCGAGAATTAAGATGACTTTCAAATAGTAAGACATATAAAAGCAACAGATACCATTAATAAGAAGAGGCTAGAAGTGTCTTATATGGTGAGCTACCGAGTGGGGAGGACAGGCATTGTGGAGGACTTCATTCTTCCTGCTGCCGCAGAAATGGCTGGGACAATGCTGGGGGAAATGGCCCCAAAAATTAGACAGACAAATCCTTCATCAAACAACATTGTTTCACGACGCATCAGTGACATAGCAGGAGATGTTTTGAAACAATTACTGCTTCTCATACAAACCAGTGAATTCTATGCGTTACAGCTGGATGAGTCAACAGGCTTGGCGGGCCTGGTATATGTCTGTTACAGCTGGATGAGTCAACAGGTCTGGCACAGCTCCTGGTATATGTCTGCTACAGTTGGATGAGTGAACAGGCCTGGCACAGCTCCTGGTATATGTCTGTTACAGCTGGATGTGTCAACAGGCCTGGCACAGCTCCTGGTATATGTCCGTTACGTTTATGGGGGGTTAATTAAGGAAAACATCCTCTTCTGCAAACCACTGGAAACCAGGACAACAGTAGACAACAAATGGACTTTGGTGGTCAAGATGTGTTGGTGACTGTACTCATGGTGCAAAAGCCATGATAGGGAGACATAGTGGAGTGGTAACGAGCATGCAAGCAGCTGCTCCCGGTGCCACTTGGGAACAGCATCAACCTAGAGGTTCTTGGGTCCACTGCAGCATACACCTAGAGGCTCTTGGGTCCACTGCAGCATCCACCTAGAGGCTCTTGGGTCCACTGCAGCATCCACCTAGAGGCTCTTGGGTCCACTGCAGCATCAACCTAGAGGCTCTTGGGTCCACTGCAGCATCAACCTAGAGGCTCTTGGGTCCACTGCAGCATCAACCTAGAGGCTCTTGGGTCCACTGCAGCATCAACCTAGAGGCTCTTGGGTCCACTGCAGCATCAACCTAGAGGCTCTTGGGTCCACTGCAGCATCAACCTAGAGGCTCTTGGGTCCACTGCTGCATCAACCTAGAGGCTCTTGGGTCCACTGCAGCATCAACCTAGAGGCTCTTGGGTCCACTGCAGCATCAACCTAGAGGCTCTTGGGTCCACTGCTGCATCAACCTAGAGGCTCTTGGGTCCACTGCAGCATCAACCTAGAGGCTCTTGGGTCCACTGCAGCATCAACCTAGAGGCTCTTGGGTCCACTGCAGCATCAACCTAGAGGCTCTTGGGTCCACTGCAGCATCAACCTAGAGGCTCTTGGGTCCACTGCAGCATCAACCTAGAGGCTCTTGCTGCCAAGCCTGACAGCTTGAAAGACGTTTTGGACACTACACTGAAAATGGTTAACTTTGTTAAAGCAAGGTCCCTGAACTCTCATGTATTTTCTGCACTATGCAATGATATGGGCAGCGACCATGTAACGCTTTTACAATATACGGAAGTTTATCAAGTGGCAAAGATTTGACATGTTGTTTTAAATTGAGAGACGAGCGTAAAGATTTCTTTACTGACTATAATTTTCACTTGTCTGACGGCTTGCATGATGAAGAGTTTCTCACATGGTCTATCTGGGTTATGTTTTTCCTCACCTGAATGATCTGATTCTAGGATTACAGGGACTATAGTCAATGTGCAAAATTGAGGCAATGATTAATTAAGAAGTTGGAGCTCTTCTGCATTAACCTGTTGAGTGTACCGTTGGAGCAGTATTTTCATGTTTGGGATTGATTATAAAAAACGTTTGACATGTTTCTTCGAACTTTACGGATACTATTTGGAATTTTTGTCTGCCCGTCATGACCCGCACGAGCCTGTT
This sequence comes from Oncorhynchus gorbuscha, assembly GCF_021184085.1. NCBI lineage: Eukaryota > Metazoa > Chordata > Actinopteri > Salmoniformes > Salmonidae > Oncorhynchus > Oncorhynchus gorbuscha. The sequence goes on along the minus strand of NW_025745384.1, from coordinate 177,615 downwards.
GATTTCTGAACAAAACACGCCAACCAAATGGAGGTTTTTGGATATATAAAATAATCTTTATGGAACAAAAGGAATATTTATTGTGTAACTGGAAGTCTTGTGAGTGCAAACATCCGAAGATCATCAAAGGTAAGCGATTAATTTAATTGATTTTCTGACTTTCGTGACCAATCTTGACTTTGCTGCTAGCTGTTTGTAATGTTTTGTCTGCTGAGAGAGCTGTCCTCACATAAATGCTTGGTTTGCTTTCGCCGATAAGCTTTTTTGAAATCTGACATGCCAGGTGGGTTAACCTAAAGCTAAGCTGTGTTTTGGTATATCACACTTGTGATTTCATGAAAATAAAATATTTTTAGTAATTTAATTTATATTTGGCGCTCTGCAATTCAGCGGATGTTGACGGAAATGATCCCGCTAACGGGATGGGTGCGCCAAGACGTTTTCCCAAGGACAAGAAGTTAATTATCCAAGACGTTTTACCAAGGACAAGAAGTTAATTATCCAAGACGTTTTACCAAGGACAAGAAGTTAATTATCCAAGACGTTTTACCAAGGACAAGAAGTTAATTATCCAAGACGTTTTACCAAGGACAAGAAGTTAATTATCCAAGACGTTTTACCAAGGACAAGAAGTTAATTATCCAAGACGTTTTATCAAGGACAAGAAGTTAATTATCCAAGACGTTTTACCAAGGACAAGAAGTTAATTATCCAAGACGTTTTATCAAGGACAAGAAGTTAATTATCCAAGACGTTTTACCAAGGACAAGAAGTTAATTATCCAAGACGTTTTACCAAGGACAAGAAGTTAATTATCCAAGACGTTTTACCAAGGACAAAAAGTTAATTATCCAAGACGTTTTTACCAAGGAAAACGCACAGGTCTTTCCATCATTGTATGATTTTTTTTGTGTCCAAATAACCTCAAACTTACAGACACCTGAGTGACTTGACTTTTTACGCAGGTACTTTCCTGAAACGGACAACACAAACAACTGGATTCATTATCCTTTTCATGCCCTGCCTCCAGTCCCCTTACCGATGTCTGAACAAGAGAGCCTCATCGAAATTCCCACAAGTGGTTCTGTTCAAATTTAATTTAATTTATTTTAATTTAATTTAATTAGAAACCACTGCCAGATTCCTGGATCGGGCTGCGCTCAGAGTATCCTGCCTTGGCAAATCGTGCTGTTAAGACACTGATGCCCTTTGCAACCACGTACCTATGTGAGAGTGGATTCTCGGCCATCACTAGCATGAAAACTAAATTCAGGCACAGACTGTGTGTGGAAAATGATTAAAGACTGAGACTCTCTCTAATACCAACATACCAGAGTTATGTGCATCCTTTCAAGCACACCCTTCTCATTAACCGCACCCTTCTCATTAACCACACCCTTCTCATTAACCACACCCTTCTCATTAACCACACCCTTCTCATTAACCGCACCCTTCTCATTAACCACACCCTTCTCATTAACCGCACCCTTCTCATTAACCGCACCCTTCTCATTAACCACACCCTTCTCATTAACCACACCCTTCTCATTAACCACACCCTTCTCATTAACCACACCCTTCTCATTAACCGCACCCTTCTCATTAACCACACCCTTCTCATTAACCGCACCCTTCTCATTAACCGCACCCTTCTCATTAACCGCACCCTTCTCATTAACCACACCCTTCTCATTAACCACACCCTTCTCATTAACCGCACCCTTCTCATTAACCGCACCCTTCTCATTAACCGCACCCTTCTCATTAACCACACCCTTCTCATTAACAAATAAGGTTTTATATTTAAGATGTTTGTATGTTTGTAAATAAAGCACTTCTGAATAAGCTACCTTCTTATTTATCATCACTCATCAATATTATAATATAATATATTATAATATAATTATCATCAACATTATAATTATAATTCCTAAAGCATGGATTCCACTTGAGGCCCATGCGGTTTCCACAGAGTTGGGTTTGGCTGCCTGTTCCTGTTACACTCCTTGCCTGTGGAATAGCCTGCAGACTAAACTTAAACCTGAGACTCTTGTCCCCCTGTCGCCCATTCTAAACATTTATTGGAGGATTTTTATTTTTGTATTGCTTGTAATACAAGTTCTTATGATGTTAGGGCAATAACCTGTTAGGGGAATAACCTGTCAGTAGAATAACCTGTTAGGGGAATAACCTGTTAGGGGAATAACCTGTTAGGGGGAATAACCTGTTAGTAGAATAACCTGTTAGGGGAATAACCTGTTAGGGGAATAACCTGTTAGGGGAATAACCTGTTAGTAGAATAACCTGTTAGGGGAATAACCTGTTAGGGGAATAACCTGTTAGTAGAATAACCTGTTAGGGGAATAACCTGTTAGGGGAATAACCTGTTAGGGGAATAACCTGTTAGGGCAATAACCTGTTAGGGGAATAACCTGTTAGTAGAATAACCTGTTAGGGGAATAACCTGTTAGTAGAATAACCTGTTAGGGGAATAAACTGTAAGTGGAATAACCTGTTAGGGGGAATAACCTGTTAGGAGAATAACCTGTTAGGAGAATAACCTGTTAGGAGAATAATATGTTAGGGGGAATAACCTGTTAGGGGGAATAACCTGTTAGGGGAATAACCTGTTAGGGGAAATAACCTGTTAGTGGAATAACCTGTTAGGGGGAATAACCTGTTAGTGGAATAACCTGTTAGGGGGAATAACATGTTAGTAGAATAACCTGTTAGGGGAATAACCTGTTAGTGGAATAACCTGTTAGGGGGAATAACCTGTTAGTGGAATAACCTGTTAGGAGAATAACCTGTTAGGAGAATAACCTGTTAGGATAATAATCTGTTAGGGGGAATAACCTGTTAGGGGGAATAACCTGTTAGGGGAATAACCTGTTAGGGGAATAACCTGTTAGTAGAATAACCTGTTAGGGAAATAACCTGTTAGGGGAATAACCTGTTAGGGGAATAAACTGTAAGTGGAATAACCTGTTAGGGGGAATAACCTGTTAGGAGAATAACCTGTTAGGAGAATAACCTGTTAGGAGAATAATATGTTAGGGGGAATAACCTGTTAGGGGGAATAACCTGTTAGGGGAATAACCTGTTAGGGGAAATAACCTGTTAGTGGAATAACCTGTTAGGGGGAATAACCTGTTAGTGGAATAACCTGTTAGGGGGAATAACATGTTAGTAGAATAACCTGTTAGGGGAATAACCTGTTAGTAGAATAACCTGTTAGGGGAATAACCTGTTAGGGGAATAACCTGTTAGGGGAATAACCTGTTAGGGCAATAACCTGTTAGGGGAATAACCTGTTAGTAGAATAACCTGTTAGGGGAATAACCTGTTAGTAGAATAACCTGTTAGGGGAATAAACTGTAAGTGGAATAACCTGTTAGGGGGAATAACCTGTTAGGAGAATAACCTGTTAGGAGAATAACCTGTTAGGAGAATAATATGTTAGGGGGAATAACCTGTTAGGGGGAATAACCTGTTAGGGGAATAACCTGTTAGGGGAAATAACCTGTTAGTGGAATAACCTGTTAGGGGGAATAACCTGTTAGTGGAATAACCTGTTAGGGGGAATAACATGTTAGTAGAATAACCTGTTAGGGGAATAACCTGTTAGTGGAATAACCTGTTAGGGGGAATAACCTGTTAGTGGAATAACCTGTTAGGAGAATAACCTGTTAGGAGAATAACCTGTTAGGATAATAATCTGTTAGGGGGAATAACCTGTTAGGGGGAATAACCTGTTAGGGGAATAACCTGTTAGGGGAATAACCTGTTAGTAGAATAACCTGTTAGGGAAATAACCTGTTAGGGGAATAACCTGTTAGGGGAATAACCTGTTAGGGGAATAACCTGTTAGTAGAATAACCTGTTAGGGGAATAACCTGTTAGTGGAATAACCTGTTAGGGGGAATAACCTGTTAGGAGAATAACCTGTTAGGAGAATAACCTGTTAGGAGAATAATCTGTTAGGGCGAATAACCTGTTAGGGGGAATAACCTGTTAGGGGAATAACCTGTTAGGGGAATAACCTGTTAGGGGACTAATCTGTTTGAGGAATAACCTGTTAGTAGAATAACCTGTTAGGGGAATAACCTGTTAGGGGAATAACCTGTTAGTAGAATAACCTGTTAGGGGAATAACCTGTTAGGGGAATAACCTGTTAGTAGAATAACCTGTTAGGGGAATAACCTGTTAGGGGAATAACCTGTTAGTAGAATAACCTGTTAGGGGAATAACCTGTTAGGGAATAACCTGTTAGGGGAATAACCTGTTAGGGCAATAACCTGTTAGGGGAATAACCTGTTAGTAGAATAACCTGTTAGGGGAATAACCTGTTAGTAGAATAACCTGTTAGGGGAATAACCTGTAAGTGGAATAACCTGTTAGGGGGAATAACCTGTTAGGAGAATAACCTGTTAGGAGAATAACCTGTTAGGAGAATAATATGTTAGGGGAATAACCTGTTAGGGGAATAACCTGTTAGGGAATAACCTGTAAGGGGAAATAACCTGTTAGTGGAATAACCTGTTAGGGGAATAACCTGTTAGTGGAATAACCTGTTAAGGGGAATAACATGTTAGTAGAATAACCTGTTAGGGGAATAACCTGTTAGTGGAATAACCTGTTAGGGGAATAACCTGTTAGTGGAATAACCTGTTAGGAGAATAACCTGTTAGGAGAATAACCTGTTAGGATAATAATCTGTTAGGGGAATAACCTGTTAGGGGGAATAACCTGTTAGGGGAATAACCTGTTAGGGGAATAACCTGTTAGTAGAATAACCTGTTAGGGAAATAACCTGTTAGGGGAATAACCTGTTAGGGGAATAACCTGTTAGGGGAATAACCTGTTAGGGGAATAACCTGTTAGTAGAATAACCTGTTAGGGGAATAACCTGTTAGTGGAATAACCTGTTAGGGGGAATAACCTGTTAGGAGAATAACCTGTTAGGAGAATAACCTGTTAGGAGAATAATCTGTTAGGGCGAATAACCTGTTAGGGGAATAACCTGTTAGGGGAATAACCTGTTAGGGGAATAACCTGTTAGGGGACTAATCTGTTTGAGGAATAACCTGTTAGTAGAATAACCTGTTAGGGGAATAACCTGTTAGGGGAATAACCTGTTAGGGGAATAACCTGTTAGTAGAATAACCTGTTAGGGGAATAACCTGTTAGGGGAATAACCTGTTAGTAGAATAACCTGTTAGGGGAATAACCTGTTAGGGGAATAACCTGTTAGTAGAATAACCTGTTAGGGGAATAACCTGTTAGGGGAATAACCTGTTAGGGGAATAACCTGTTAGGGCAATAACCTGTTAGGGGAATAACCTGTTAGTAGAATAACCTGTTAGGGGAATAACCTGTTAGTAGAATAACCTGTTAGGGGAATAAACTGTAAGTGGAATAACCTGTTAGGGGGAATAACCTGTTAGGAGAATAACCTGTTAGGAGAATAACCTGTTAGGAGAATAATATGTTAGGGGAATAACCTGTTAGGGGGAATAACCTGTTAGGGGAATAACCTGTTAGGGGAAATAACCTGTTAGTGGAATAACCTGTTAGGGGGAATAACCTGTTAGTGGAATAACCTGTTAGGGGGAATAACATGTTAGTAGAATAACCTGTTAGGGGAATAACCTGTTAGTGGAATAACCTGTTAGGGGGAATAACCTGTTAGTGGAATAACCTGTTAGGAGAATAACCTGTTAGGAGAATAACCTGTTAGGATAATAATCTGTTAGGGGGAATAACCTGTTAGGGGGAATAACCTGTTAGGGGAATAACCTGTTAGGGGAATAACCTGTTAGTAGAATAACCTGTTAGGGAAATAACCTGTTAGGGGAATAACCTGTTAGGGGAATAACCTGTTAGGGGAATAACCTGTTAGGGGAATAACCTGTTAGTAGAATAACCTGTTAGGGGAATAACCTGTTAGTGGAATAACCTGTTAGGGGGAATAACCTGTTAGGAGAATAACCTGTTAGGAGAATAACCTGTTAGGAGAATAATCTGTTAGGGCGAATAACCTGTTAGGGGGAATAACCTGTTAGGGGAATAACCTGTTAGGGGAATAACCTGTTAGGGGACTAATCTGTTTGAGGAATAACCTGTTAGTAGAATAACCTGTTAGGGGAATAACCTGTTAGGGGAATAACCTGTTAGGGGAATAACCTGTTAGGGGAATAACCTGTTAGTAGAATAACCTGTTAGGGGAATAACCTGTTAGGGGAATAACCTGTTAGTAGAATAACCTGTTAGTAGAATAACCTGTTAGGGGAATAACCTGTTAGGGGAATAACCTGTTAGGATAATAACCTGTTAGGGGAATAATCTGTTAGGGGAATAACCTGTTAGTAGAATAACCTGTTAGTAGAATAACCTGTTAGGGGAATAACCTGTTAGGGGAATAACCTGTTAGGGGAATAACCTGTTAAGGGAATAACCTGTTAGTAGAATAACCTGTTAGGGGAATAACCTGTTAGGAGAATAATATGTTAGGGGAATAACCTGTTAGGGGAATAACCTGTTAGGGGAATAACCTGTTAGTGGAATAACCTGTTAGGGGAATAACCTGTTAGTGGAATAACCTGTTAGGGGGAATAACCTGTTAGGAGAATAACCTGTTAGGGGAATAACCTGTTAGGGGAATAACCTGTTAGGGGAATAACCTGTTAGTGGAATAACCTGTTAGGGGGAATAACCTGTTAGTGGAATAACCTGTTAGGGGGAATAACCTGTTAGGAGAATAACCTGTTAGGAGAATAACCTGTTAGGATAATAATCTGTTAGGGGGAATAACCTGTTAGGGGGAATAACCTGTTAGGGGAATAACCTGTTAGGGGAATAACCTGTTAGGGGAATAATCTGTTAGAGGAATAACCTGTTAGTAGAATAACCTGTTAGGGGAATAACCTGTTAGGGGAATAACCTGTTAGGGGAATAACCTGTTAGGGGAATAACCTGTTAGGGGAATAACCTGTTAGGGGGAATAATCTGTTAGTGGAATAACCTGTTAGGGGGAATAACCTGTTAGGAGAATAACCTGTTAGGAGAATAACCTGTTAGGAGAATAATCTGTTAGGGCGAATAACCTGTTAGGGGGAATAACCTGTTAGGGGAATAACCTGTTAGGGGAATAACCTGTTAGGGGACTAATCTGTTTGAGGAATAACCTGTTAGTAGAATAACCTGTTAGGGGAATAACCTGTTAGGGGAATAACCTGTTAGGGGAATAACCTGTTAGGGGAATAACCTGTTAGTAGAATAACCTGTTAGGGGAATAACCTGTTAGGGGAATAACCTGTTAGTAGAATAACCTGTTAGGGGAATAACCTGTTAGGATAATAACCTGTTAGGAGAATAATCTGTTAGGGGGAATAACCTGTTAGGGGGAATAACCTGTTAGGGGAATAACCTGTTAGGGGAATAACCTGTTAGGGGAATAATCTGTTAGGGGAATAACCTGTTAGGGGGAATAACCTGTTAGTGGAATAACCTGTTAGGGGGAATAACCTGTTAGGAGAATAACCTGTTAGGAGAATAACCTGTTAGGAGAATAATCTGTTAGGGCGAATAACCTGTTAGGGGGAATAACCTGTTA
>NW_025745384.1:162500-165000 GCF_021184085.1 Oncorhynchus gorbuscha | reverse complement strand
ACGAGAGGGAAAGAGACAGAGAGAGAGAGATGGAGAACGAGAGGGAAAGGGAGCGACACGCTGGGCGTGCATGGAGAGAGAGCACCCAGGATTTACTGCACTTGGCGCGGCGCGGCGGCCTCCACAGCTGCCTTATCTTCTGCCAGACATCCAGGGCCTGCTGGGAAATGGAGGGGAGAGGACGGAGGACAGGGTGAAGTCAGGACAATAGCGGCAGGCAGGGCCCACTGCACCTCACCGCTCTGAATGCTCCGTTATGAAACGCCAACTGACATTTACTCCTGAGGTGCTGACCTGCGCCCTCCACATCCACTGTGGTTATTATTTGACCCTGCTGGTCGTCTACGAACGTTTGAACATCTTGAAGAACAATCTGGCCTTAAATGTCCATGTTCTGTTGTAATCTCCCCCCAGCAAAGCCAGATGAGGACTGGCCAACCCCTCATAGCCTGGTTCTTCTCCCCCACCAAAGGCAGATGAGGACTGGCCCACCCCTCATAGCCTGGTTCTTCTCCCCCAGCGCAGCCAGAAGAGGACTGGCCCACCCTCATAGCCTGGTTCTTCTCCCCCAGCGCAGCCAGAAGAGGACTGGCCCACCCCTCATAGCCTGGTTCTTCTCCCCCAGCGCAGCCAGAAGAGGACTGGCCCACCCCTCATAGCCTGGTTCTTCTCCCCCAGCGCAGCCAGAAGAGGACTGGCCACCCCTCATAGCCTGGTTCTTCTCCCCCCGGCACAGCCAGAAGAGGACTGGCCACCCCTCATAGCCTGGTTCTTCTCCCCCCAGCGCAGCCAGAAGAGGACTGGCCCACCCCTCATAGCCTGGTTCTTCTCCCCCCAGCGCAGCCAGAAGAGGACTGGCCACCCCTCATAGCCTGGTTCTTCTCCCCCCAGCGCAGCCAGAAGAGGACTGGCCACCCCTCATAGCCTGGTTCTTCTCTAGGTTTCTTCTAAGGTTCCTGCTTTTCTAGGGAGTTTTATCCAAGCCACCCTGCTTCTGCATCAACTTTGCTTGCTGTTTGGGGTTTTAGGCTGGGTTTCTGCATAGCACTTGATGACATGCTGATGTAAAAATGTCTTTAAAAATACATTTGATTGATTGATTGACACTGAAAGCAATATAACTCAATATCCCTCAGCCATAAAACACAGAGATTGGGGAAGGTGGAGATAGAGAGAGAGAAGGGGGAGAGGAGAGATAGAGAGTGAGGGAAGGGGGAGAGGAGAGATAAAGAGAGAGAGAGAGGGAATGGGGAGAGGACAGAAAGAGAGAGGGAAGGGGGAGAGGAGAGATAGAGAGAGGGAAGGGGGAGAGGAGAGATAGAGAGAGGGAAGGGGGAGAGGAGAGATAGAGAGAGAGGGAAGGGGAGAGGAGAGATAGAGAGCAGGAAGGTGGCGAGGAGAGATAGAGAGAGGGAAGGGGAGAGGAGAGATAGAGAGAGGGAAGGGGGAGAGGAGAGATAGAGAGATGGAAGGGGGAGAGGAGAGATAAAGAGAGAGGGAAGGGGGAGAGGAGAGATAAAGAGAGAGGGAAGGGGGAGAGGAGAGAGAGAGGGAAGGGGGAGAGGAGAGATAAAGAGAGAGGGAAGGGGGAGAGAGAGAGAGAGGGAAGGGGGAGAGGAGAGATAAAGAGAGAGGGAAGGGGAGAGGAGAGAGAGAGGGAAGGGGGAGAGGAGAGATAAAGAGAGAGGGAAGGGGGAGAGAAGAGAGAGAGGGAAGGGGGAGAGGAGAGATAGAGGGAAGGGAAGGGACAGAGGAGAGATAGAGAGAGAGGGAAGGGACAGAGGAGAGATAAAGAGAGAGGGAAGGGGGAGAGGAGAGAGAGAGGGAGAGAGGGGGAAGGGACAGAGGAGAGATAGAGAGAGGGAAGGGACAGAGGAGAGATAGAGAGAGGGAAGGGACAGAGGAGACATAGAGAGAGAGGGAAGGGACAGAGGAGACATAGAGAGAGAGGGAAGGGACAGAGGAGAGATAGAGAGAGGGAAGGGACAGAGGAGAGATAGAGAGAGGGAATGGGGAGAGGAGAGGAGAGAGAGAGGGAAGGGGGAGAGGAGAGAAGAGAGAGAGGGAAGGGGGAGGAGGGTTGATGAAGTTAAAGGTCCGTGTGAAGAGAGAGAGGTGAGACTGGTGTCACTCTGACTGAGGGGACCCACTCCATGATTAGATCCGAGAACACAGGACACAATGTTGGATCTAGACCACAGGACAGGATGTTGTATCTAGACCACAGGACCGGATGTTGGATCTAGACCACAGGGACAGGATGTTGGATATAGACCACAGGGACAGGATGTTGGATCTAGACCACAGGGACAGGATCTAGGATCTCGATCACAGGACAGGATGTTGGCTGTAGACCACAGGACCGGATGTTGGATCTAGACCACAGGACATGATGTTTGATCTAGACCACAGGACAGGATGTTGGATCTAGACCACAGGACAGGATGTTGGATCTAGACCACAGGACCGGATGTTGGATCTAGACCACAGGACATGATGT
>NW_025745384.1:120000-160000 GCF_021184085.1 Oncorhynchus gorbuscha | reverse complement strand
ACAGGGGCTAACTACAACTACCACAGAGACATACTGAACCACAGGGGCTAACTACAACTACCACAGAGACAGACTGAACCACAGGGGGCTAACTACAACTAATACAGAGACAGACTGAACCACAGGGGGATAACTACCGCTACCACAGAGACAGACTGAACCACAGTCTCTAACTACAACTACCACAGAGACAGACTGAACCACAGGGGTTAACTACAACTACCACAGAGACAGACTGAACCGCAGGGGTTAACTACAACTACCACAGAGACAGACTGAACCACAGTCTCTAACTACAACTACCACAGAGACAGACTGAACCACAGTCTCTAACTACAACTACCACAGAGACAGACTGAACCACAGGGGGCTAACTACAACTACCACAGAGACAGACTGAACCACAGGGGGCTAACTACAACTAATACAGAGACAGACTGAACCACAGGGGCTAACTACAACTACCACAGAGACAGACTGAACCACAAGGGGCTAACTACAACTAATACAGAGACAGACTGAATCACAGGGGCTAACTCACCGACTCACCATCGTGACACACCAACTGGCTAACACTCCAGAGGTTTTGTCGTGACTCACCGACTGGCCGACACTCCAGGTGTCCTGTCGTGACTCACCGACTGGCTGACACTCCAGGGGTCCTGTCGTGACTCAATGACATTCTAGGGGTTCTGTCGTGACTGGCTGACTCTACAGGGTTCCTGTCATGACTCACTGCCTGGCCGCCACTCCAGGGGTCCTGTTGTGACTCACCGACTGGCTGACTCTACAGGGGTCCTGTCGTGTCTCACCGACTGGCTGATACTCCAGGGGTCCTGTCGTGACACACCGACTGGCTGCCACACCAGAGGTTCTGTCGTGACTCACCAACTGGCTGACACTCCAGGGGTCCTGTCGTGACACACTGACTGGCTGACACTCCAGGGGTCCTGTCGTGACACACCGACTGGCTGCCACTCCAGGGGTCCTGTTGTGACTTTCCGGCTGGTTGACTCTCCAGCGGTTCTGTCGTGACTCCCTGACTGGCCGACACTCCAGGGGTCCTGTCGTGACTCACCGACTGGCCGACACTCCAGGGGTCCTGTCGTGACACACTGACTGGCTGCCACTCCAGGGGTCCTGTTGTGACTTTCCGGCTGGTTGACTCTCCAGCGGTTCTGTCGTGACTCCCTGACTGGCCGACACTCCAGGGGTCCTGTCATGACTCAGCGACACTCCAGGGGTCCTGTCGTGACTCTCTGACTGGCTGCCACTCCAGGGGTCCTGTCGTAACTCTCTGACTGGCTGCCACTCCAAGGGTCCTGTGGTGACTCTCTGACTGGCTGCCACTCCAGGGGTCCTGTCGTGACTCTCTGACTGGCTGCCACTAAAGGGGTCCTGTCGTGACTCAGCGACACTCCAGGGATCCTGTCGTGACTCACCGACTGGCTGCCACTCCAGGGGTCCTGTCGTGACTCAGCGACACTCCAGGGGTCCTGTCATGACTCTCTGACTGGCTGCCACTCCAGGGGTCCTGTCGTGACTCTCTGACTGGCTGCCACTCCAGGGGTCCTGTCGTGACTCTCTGACTGGCTGCCACTCCAGGGGTCCTGTCGTGACTCTCTGACTGGCTGCCACTCCAGGGATCCTGTCGTGACTCAGCGACACTCCAGGGATCCTGTCGTGACTCTAAGACTGGCTGCCACTCCAGGGGTCCTGTCGTGACTCAGCGACACTCCAGGGGTCCTGTCGTGACTCTCTGACTGGCTGCCACTCCAGGGGTCATGTCGTGTTGTACTGTGACTCTGTGAGAGCAGCAGGATGTCTGAACACAGAGTCTCACCCTGCTGACTACCTTGTATTCTCTCCATACACCAGTGTAGTGGTTGAGACTCAGCTCTATACAGCCAAGAGATACACCCAACCATTGGCCCGTGATACCATCAACACTCACACCACCTACTGTAGAGGCTCCCAACATCTCCTCTAATCTCTATAGTGTCTACAGACCATATGATATCTCCCAACATCTCCTCTAACCTCTATAGTGTCTACAGACCATATAATATCTCCCAACATCTCCTCTAACCTCTATAGTGTCTTCAAGACCATATGATATCTCCCAACATCTCCTCTAACCTCTATAGTGTCTACAAGACCATATGATATCTCTATGATATCTCCCAACATCTCCTCTAACCTCTATAGTGTCTACAAGACCATATGATATCTCCCAACATCTCCTCTAACCTCTATATTGTCTACAGACTGTATGGTACCTCCTAACATCTCCTCTAACCTCTATAGTGTCTACAAGACCATATAATATCTCCCAACATCTCCTCTAACCTCTATAGTGTCTACAAGACCATATGATATCTCCCAACATCTCCTCTAACCTCTATAGTGTCTACAAGACCATATGATATCTCTATGATATCTCCCAACATCTCCTCTAACCTCTATAGTGTCTACAAGACTGTATGATATCTCCCAACATCTCCTCTAACCTCTATAGTGTCTACAAGACCATATGATATCTCCCAACATCTCCTCTAACCTCTATAGTGTCTACAGACTGTATGGTACCTCCTAACATCTCCTCTAACCTCTATAGTGTCTACAAGACTGTGTGATCTCAACATGTCCACATGCTGTATCCCCAGCCGACCCCACCACCACCCTCTCCCCAACTACCCCATGTTGATTCATATTACAGTACTTGACCCCCTTGTCTCCCAAGACTCCCCCTGTCTCCCCCCACTTGGCTGGAACCTCCCCAGATTACTCCCCCTGTATTCCCACTTGGCCCAATGCCACAGCCCCAATTGACCCCAATGCTTCCCTGTTCCTACACACACACACACACACACACACACGCACACGCACACGCACACGCACACGCACACGCACACGCACACACACACACACACACACACACACACACACACACACACACACACACACACACACACACACACACACACACGCACACGCACACGCACACGCACACGCACACACACACAAGCATATGCACACACACACATATACCCAAGCTCACACACACACACACAAGCTCACACATACACACGCACACACACACACACAGTGAGCTTTGTTGATTAGGCCCAATGCTACTGCCCTAATAAATCCCCCCCAAGACACGTCTCCTGGGTTGAACCACCTCCCCCCCAAGACACGCGAGCGCTATCATTCAGTGACAGTCCATCGATTAGTACAATCTGCCTCCTACCACAACCAACAGTTGGACCCTGCATGGGGCGGTTAGGAAACCCTCTTCAGGGATTTAGAGACATCATGTTTAATAACCCATGACACGAGAGAGGAGAGAGGAGAGGGAGAGAGAGAGAGAGAGAGAGACAGAGGCAGAGAGAGAGAGAGGGAGAGAGAGAGGGAGACAGAGAGAGAGACAGAGACAGAGACAGAGAGAGAGAGAGAGAGAGAGAGAGAGAGAGAGAGAGAGAGAGAGAGAGAGAGAGAGAGAGAGAGAGAGAGAGAGAGAGAGAGAGAGAGAGAGAGAGAGAGAGAGAGAGAGAGAGAGAGAGAGAGAGAGAGAGGGAGACAGAGAGACAGAGAGAGAGAGAGAGAGAGAGAGAGAGAGAGAGAGAGAGAGAGAGAGGGAGACAGAGAGAGAGAGAGTTAGAGAGAGAGCGAGATAGAGGGAGAGAGAGAGAGAGAGAGAGAGAGAGAGAGAGAGACAGAGAGAGAGAGAGGGAGAGAGAGAGAGAGAGAGATAACCCACTGCCAATGTTTGTTGTAAGAGGACCACATGGTGAAACAAAGGGACTTTCACGTTGCAAACAGAATGTGTGGAGTGATGACTGTTAACAGGACATAGAGATGAGGATGAGGATGAGGATGAGGATGAGGATGAGGATGAGGATGGATACAGAATGTGTGGAGTGATGACTGTTATCAGGACATAGAGATGAGGATGAGGATGAGGATGAGGATGGATACAGAATGTGTGGAGTGATGACTGTTATCAGGACATAGAGATGAGGATGAGGATGAGGATGGATACAGAATGTGTGGAGTGATGACTATGTCAGTCAGCCAGTCAGCCAGTCAGCCAGTCAGCCAGTCAGTCAGTCAGTCAGTCAGCCAGTCAGCCAGTCAGCCAGTCAGTCAGCCAGTCAGTCAGCCAGCCAGTCAGCCAGTCAGTCAGTCAGTCAGTCAGTCAGTCAGTCAGCCAGTCAGCCAGTCAGCCAGTCAGCCAGTCAGCCAGCCAGCCAGTCAGCCAGTCAGCCAGTCAGTCAGCCAGTCAGTCAGTCAGTAAACAGATGTGTGAACAGGGAGCAGCTCCATGCCCGGCCACGCCGTCTCAGAGCGCCATACTGGAAGCCTCAACGGGTTGGCACTTGGCAGGATGAGGCAGCTCCACGCCATCTCAGAGCGCCATATTGGAAACCTCAACGGGTTGGCACTTGGCAGGCTGAGGCAGCTCCACGCCATCTCAGAGCGCCATACTGGAAACCTCAACGGGTTGGCACTTGGCAGGATGAGGCAGCTCCACGCCATCTCAGAGCGCCATACTGGAAACCTCAACGGGTTGGCACTTGGCAGGATGAGGCAGCTCCACGCCATCTCAGAGCGCCATACTGGAAGCCTCAACGGGTTGGCACTTGGCAGGATGAGGTAATGGCAGTCTTGTGTAACACTGCTGAATCAACAATTTTCGCTAAGGGTCTGTTATACAACGTGTAAGAACAGAGGTGGGATTCTGTGGGGAATTTGGTAAGTTGATAAGGACCAGAACAGTCGTCCGTTTAAGACTGATGACGCTGAAGACTCTTTCCAAATGTCTACCAGCACACTCTGTCTAGCAAAAACTCTGTCTACCAGCACACTCTGTCTAGCAAATACTCTGTCTACCAGCACACTCTGTCTAGCAAAAACTCTGTCTACCAGCACACTCTGTCTAGCAAAAACTCTGTCTACCAGCACACTCTGTCTAGCAAAAACTCTGTCTACCAGCACACTCTGTCTAGCAAAAACTCTGTCTACCAGCACTCTCTGTCTAGCAAATACTCTGTCTACCAGCACACTCTGTCTAGCAAAAACTCTGTCTACCAGCACACTCTGTCTAGCAAAAACTCTGTCTACCAGCACACTCTGTCTAGCAAAAACTCTGTCTACCAGCACACTCTGTCTAGCAAAAACTCTGTCTACCAGCACACTCTGTCTAGCAAAAACTCTGTCTACCAGCACACTCTGTCTAGCAAAAACTCTGTCTACCAGCACACTCTGTCTAGCAAAAACTCTGTCTACCAGCACACTCTGTCTAGCAAATACTCTGTCTACCAGCACACTCTGTCTAGCAAAAACTCTGTCTACCA
The DNA here is from genome assembly GCF_021184085.1 of Oncorhynchus gorbuscha. NCBI lineage: Eukaryota > Metazoa > Chordata > Actinopteri > Salmoniformes > Salmonidae > Oncorhynchus > Oncorhynchus gorbuscha. Next base: position 154,640 of record NW_025745384.1, on the reverse strand, counting down.
GCACACTCTGTCTAGCAAATATTCTGTCTACCAGCACACTCTGTCTAGCAAATACTCTGTCTACCAGCACACTCTGTCTAGCAAAAACTCTGTCTACCAGCACACTCTGTCTAGCAAATACTCTGTCTACCAGCACACTCTGTCTAGCAAAAACTCTGTCTACCAGCACACTCTGTCTAGCAAAAACTCTGTCTACCAGCACACTCTGTCTAGCAAATACTCTGTCTACCAGCACACTCTGTCTAGCAAAAACTCTGTCTACCAGCACACTCTGTCTAGCAAATACTCTGTCTACCAGCACACTCTGTCTAGCAAAAACTCTGTCTACCAGCACACTCTGTCTAGCAAATACTCTGTCTACCAGCACACTCTGTCTAGCAAAAACTCTGTCTACCAGCACACTCTGTCTAGCAAAAACTCTGTCTACCAGCACACTCTGTCTAGCAAATACTCTGTCTACCAGCACACTCTGTCTAGCAAATACTCTGTCTACCAGCACACTCTGTCTAGCAAATACTCTGTCTACCAGCACACTCTGTCTAGCAAATACTCTGTCTACCAGCACACTCTGTCTAGCAAATACTCTGTCTACCAGCACACTCTGTCTAGCAAATACTCTGTCTACCAGCACACTCTGTCTAGCAAAAACTCTGTCTACCAGCACACTCTGTCTAGCAAAAACTCTGTCTACCAGCACACTCTGTCTAGCAAAAACTCTGTCTACCAGCACACTCTGTCTAGCAAAACTCTGTCTACCAGCACACTCTGTCTAGCAAAAACTCTGTCTACCAGCACACTCTGTCTAGCAAATACTCTGTCTACCAGCACACTCTGTCTAGCAAAAACTCTGTCTACCAGCACACTCTGTCTAGCAAATACTCTGTCTACCAGCACACTCTGTCTAGCAAATACTCTGTCTACCAGCACACTCTGTCTAGCAAAAACTCTGTCTACCAGCACACTCTGTCTAGCAAAAACTCTGTCTACCAGCACACTCTGTCTAGCAAAAACTCTGTCTACCAGCACACTCTGTCTAGCAAATACTCTGTCTACCAGCACACTCTGTCTAGCAAATACTCTGTCTACCAGCACACTCTGTCTAGCAAATACTCTGTCTACCAGCACACTCTGTCTAGCAAATACTCTGTCTACCAGCACACTCTGTCTAGCAAATACTCTGTCTACCAGCACACTCTGTCTAGCAAATACTCTGTCTACCAGCACACTCTGTCTAGCAAAAACTCTGTCTACCAGCACACTCTGTCTAGCAAAAACTCTGTCTACCAGCACACTCTGTCTAGCAAAAACTCTGTCTACCAGCACACTCTGTCTAGCAAAAACTCTGTCTACCAGCACACTCTGTCTAGCAAAAACTCTGTCTACCAGCACACTCTGTCTAGCAAATACTCTGTCTACCAGCACACTCTGTCTAGCAAAAACTCTGTCTACCAGCACACTCTGTCTAGCAAATACTCTGTCTACCAGCACACTCTGTCTAGCAAATACTCTGTCTACCAGCACACTCTGTCTAGCAAAAACTCTGTCTACCAGCACACTCTGTCTAGCAAATACCCTGTCTACCAGCACACTCTGTCTAGCAAAAACTCTGTCTACCAGCACACTCTGTCTAGCAAATTCCCTGTCTACCAGCACACTCTGTCTAGCAAATACTCTGTCTACCAGTACACTCTGTCTAGCAAAAACTCTGTCTACCAGCACACTCTGTCTAGCAAATACTCTGTCTACCAGCACACTCTGTCTAGCAAATACTCTGTCTACCAGCACACTCTGTCTAGCAAATACTCTGTCTACCAGCACACTCTGTCTAGCAAATACTCTGTCTACCAGCACACTCTGTCTAGCAAAAACTCTGTCTACCAGCACACTCTGTCTAGCAAATACTCTGTCTACCAGCACACTCTGTCTAGCAAAAACTCTGTCTACCAGCACACTCTGTCTAGCAAATACTCTGTCTACCAGCACACTCTGTCTAGCAAAAACTCTGTCTACCAGCACACTCTGTCTAGCAAATACCCTGTCTACCAGCACACTCTGTCTAGCAAAAACTCTGTCTACCAGCACACTCTGTCTAGCAAATTCCCTGTCTACCAGCACACTCTGTCTAGCAAATACTCTGTCTACCAGCACACTCTGTCTAGCAAAAACTCTGTCTACCAGCACACTCTGTCTAGCAAATACTCTGTCTACCAGCACACTCTGTCTAGCAAATACTCTGTCTACCAGCACACTCTGTCTAGCAAATACTATGTCTACCAGCACACTCTGTCTAGCAAATACTCTGTCTACCAGCACACTCTGTCTAGCAAAAACTCTGTCTACCAGCACACTCTGTCTAGCAAAAACTCTGTCTACCAGCACACTCTGTCTAGCAAAAACTCTGTCTACCAGCACACTCTGTCTAGCAAATACTCTGTCTACCGGCACACTCTGTCTAGCAAAAACTCTGTCTACCAGCACACTCTGTCTAGCAAATACTCTGTCTACCGGCACACTCTGTCTAGCAAAAACTCTGTCTACCAGCACACTCTGTCTAGCAAATACTCTGTCTACCAGCACACTCTGTCTAGCAAAAACTCTGTCTACCAGCACACTCTGTCTAGCAAAAACTCTGTCTACCAGCACACTCTGTCTAGCAAAAACTCTGTCAACCAGCACACTCTGTCTAGCAAATACTCTGTCTACCAGCACACTCTGTCTAGCAAATACTCTGTCTACCAGCACACTCTGTCTAGCAAAAACTCTGTCTACCAGCACACTCTGTCTAGCAAATACTCTGTCTACCAGCACACTCTGTCTAGCAAATACTCTGTCTACCAGCACACTCTGTCTAGCAAATACTCTGTCTACCAGCACACTCTGTCTAGCAAAAACTCTGTCTACCAGCACACTCTGGCTAGCAAATATCAAATCAAATCAAATCAAATTTATTTATATAGCCCTTCGTACATCAGCTGATATCTCAAAGTGCTGTACAGAAACCCAGCCTAAAACCCCAAACAGCAAACAATGCAGGTGTAAAAGCACGGTGGCTAGGAAAAACTCCCTAGAAAGGCCAAAACCTAGGAAGAAACCTAGAGAGGAACCGGGCTATGTGGGGTGGCCAGTCCTCTTCTGGCTGTGCCGGGTAGAGATTATAACAGAAAATGACCAAGATGTTCAAATGTTCATAAATGACCAGCATGGTCAAATAATAATAAGGCAGAACAGTTGAAACTGGAGCAGCAGCACAGTCAGGTGGACTGGGGACAGCAAGGAGCCATCATGTCAGGTAGTCCTGGGGCACGGTCCTAGGGCTCAGGTCCTCCGAGAGAGAGAAAGAAAGAGAGAATTAGAGAGAGCATATGTGGGGTGGCCAGTCCTCTTCTGGCTGTGCCGGGTGGAGATTATAACAGAACGTGGCCAAGATGTTCAAATGTTCATAAATGACCAGCATGGTTGAATAATAGTAAGGCAGAACAGTTGAAACTGGAGCAGGAGCATGGCCAGGTGGACTGGGGACAGCAAGGAGTCCTCATGTCAGGTAGTCCTGGGACATGGTCCTAGGGCCCAGGCCAGTTGAAACTGGAGCAGCAGCATGGCCAGGTGGACTGGGGACAGCAAGGAGTCATCATGTCAGGTAGTCCTGGGGCATGGTTCTAGGGCTCAGGTCCTCCGAGAGAGAGAAAGAAGGAGAGAAGGAGAGAATTAGAGAACGCACACTTAGATTTACACAGGACACCGAATAGGACAGGAGAAGTACTCCAGATAAACAAACTGACCCTAGCCCCCCGACACATAAACTACTGCAGCATAAATACTGGAGGCTGAGACAGGAGGGGTCAGGAGACACTGTGGCCCCATCCGAGGACACCCCCGGACAGGGGGGTGTCCAGCACACTCTGTCTAGCAAATACTCTGTCTACCAGCACACTCTGTCTAGCAAAAACTCTGTCTACCAGCACACTCTGTCTAGCAAAAACTATGTCTACCAGCACACTCTGTCTAGCAAATACTCTGTCTACCAGCACACTCTGTCTAGCAAATACTCTGTCTTCCAGCACACTCTGTCTAGCAAATACTCTGTCTACCAGCACACTCTGTCTAGCAAATACTCTGTCTACCAGCACACTCTGTCTAGCAAAAACTCTGTCTAACAGCACACTCTGTCTAGCAAAAACTCTGTCTACCAGCACACTCTGTCTAGCAAAAACTCTGTCTACCAGCACACTCTGTCTAGCAAATACTCTGTCTACCAGCACACTCTGTCTAGCAAATACTCTGTCTACCAGCACACTCTGTCTAGCAAATACTCTGTCTACCAGCACACTCTGTCTAGCAAATACTCTGTCTACCAGCACACTCTGTCTAGCAAAAACTCTGTCTACCAGCACACTCTGTCTAGCAAATACTCTGTCTACCAGCACACTCTGTCTAGCAAATACTCTGTCTACCAGCACACTCTGTCTAGCAAATACTCTGTCTACCAGCTCACTCTGTCTAGCAAATACTCTGTCTACCAGCACACTCTGTCTAGCAAATACTCTGTCTACCAGCACACTCTGTCTAGCAAATACTCTGTCTACCAGCACACTCTGTCTAGCAAAAACTCTGTCTACCAGCACACTCTGTCTAGCAAAAACTCTGTCTACCAGCACACTCTGTCTAGCAAATACTCTGTCTACCAGCACACTCTGTCTAGCAAAAACTCTGTCTACCAGCACACTCTGTCTAGCAAATACTTTGTCTACCAGCACACTCTGTCTAGCAAATACTCTGTCTACCAGCACACTCTGTCTAGCAAAAACTCTGTCTACCAGCACACTCTGTCTAGCAAATACCCTGTCTACCAGCACACTCTGTCTAGCAAAAACTCTGTCTACCAGCACACTCTGTCTAGCAAATTCCCTGTCTACCAGCACACTCTGTCTAGCAAATACTCTGTCTACCAGCACACTCTGTCTAGCAAAAACTCTGTCTACCAGCACACTCTGTCTAGCAAATACTCTGTCTACCAGCACACTCTGTCTAGCAAATACTCTGTCTACCAGCACACTCTGTCTAGCAAATACTCTGTCTACCAGCACACTCTGTCTAGCAAAAACTCTGTCTACCAGCACACTCTGTCTAGCAAAAACTCTGTCTACCAGCACACTCTGTCTAGCAAATACTCTGTCTACCAGCACACTCTGTCTAGCAAAAACTCTGTCTACCAGCACACTCTGTCTAGCAAATACTCTGTCTACCAGCACACTCTGTCTAGCAAATACTCTGTCTACCAGCACACTCTGTCTAGCAAATACTCTGTCTACCAGCACACTCTGTCTAGCAAAAACTCTGTCTACCAGCACACTCTGTCTAGCAAATACTCTGTCTACCAGCACACTCTGTCTAGCAAATACTCTGTCTACCAGCACACTCTGTCTAGCAAATACTCTGTCTACCAGCACACTCTGTCTAGCAAAAACTCTGTCTACCAGCACACTCTGGCTAGCAAATACTCTGTCTACCAGCACACTCTGTCTAGCAAATACTCTGTCTACCAGCACACTCTGTCTAGCAAAAACTCTGTCTACCAGCACACTCTGTCTAGCAAAAACTCTGTCTACCAGCACACTCTGTCTAGCAAAAACTCTGTCTACCAGCACACTCTGTCTAGCAAAAACTCTGTCTCTCAAAACCACAGTCTGGTCGTCACTGCGGATCGTTCCATGGTACCAAGCCTCTGCAGAGATGTCACACTATGTCACATGACACTGAGTGATAAGGACTATGCATGATAGACCAGCCTGGCACTCAGACAGGCTACCAGTACTCCTACATCTGTCAATCAAAACACCTTGTGCTGCTGTCACTACAATCACAGATCCTAGGACACACGACCCCCCCCTCCACAAGGCTACCAGTACTCCTCCATCTGACACCCCCTCCACAAGGCTCACGCACAACAGACAAAATACCCATCACTGAATTACTAGGGGGAAAAGTCAACATGGGGGGTGGGGTGAGTTGCTTCAGAAATCATCGATCAATCACCACCAGCCCCCTCTGTAGAGGTCAGTGTACCCAGAATGCATAGTCCTATGCCACCGCCCTAACGTGCCAGAAATCCACAAGGCCAGGGGTCGTGTGGGTCATGTCTCTCCTCTGCCAGGAATCCACAAGGCCAGGGGTCTTGTGGGTCATGTCTCTCCTCTGCACCCTGTTAGAAAATCCAGCGAGCACATAACGTTCTGGGAACCATATATTCCCGTTGAGCGTGGTTGTCCTGTAGTTATCGCTGCATACAGCCGTCCCACAACGTTCTGGGAACCATATATTCCCGTTGAGCGTGGTTGTCCTGTAGTCATCGCTGCATACAGCCGTCCCACAACGTTCTGGGAACGGTGCAGGAGTAGTTGCTTGGCTTTGAAACATTCTCAGCACATTTTAATTAATAAGGAACTTGACATAATAATGTTATTTCCTGGCATTTCAATACGTCAACAGAATGTTTCCTGGAAGTTCAAACACGGTTTATGTACATTTTTGGTTAACGTTCTAGATCCTCCTCTCCTCCTCTCCTCCTCCCCCTGTCCTACAGCCATCCTCCTCTCCTCCTCCCCCTGTCCTACAGCCATCCTCCTCTCCTCCTCTCCTACTCTCCTCCTCTCCCTGTCCTACAGCCATCCTCCTCTCCTCCTCTCCTCCTCCCCTGTCCTACAGCCATCCTCCTCTCCTCCTCTCCTCCTCCCCCTGTCCTACAGCCATCCTCCTCTCCTCCTCTCCTCCTCCCCCTGTCCTACAGCCATCCTCCTCTCCTCCTCTCCTCCTCCCCTGTCCTACAGCCATCCTCCTCTCCTCCTCCCCCTGTCCTACAGCCATCCTCCTCTCCTCCTCCCCTCCTCCCCCTGTCCTACAGCCATCCTCCTCTCCTCCTCTCCTCCTCCCCCTGTCCTACTGCCATCCTCCTCTCCTCCTCTCCTCCTCCCCTGTCCTACAGCCATCCTCCTCTCCTCCTCTCCTCCTCCCCCTGTCCTACAGCCATCCTCCTCTCCTCCTCTCCTCCTCCCCCTGTCCTACAGCCATCCTCCTCTCCTCCTCTCCTCCTCCCCCCTGTCCTACAGCCATCCTCCTCTCCTCCTCTCCTCCTCCCCCCCTGTCCTACTGCCATCCTCCTCTCCTCCTCTCCTCCTCCCCCTGTCCTACAGCCATCCTCCTCTCCTCCTCCCCCTGTCGTACAGCCATCCTCCTCTCCTCCTCCCCTCCTCCCCCCTGTCCTACTGCCATCCTCCTCTCCTCCTCTCCTCCTGCCCCTGTCCTACAGCCATCCTCCTCTCCTCCTCCCCCTGTCCTACAGCCATCCTCCTCTCCTCCTCTCCTACTCTCCTCCTCTCCCTGTCCTACAGCCATCCTCCTCTCCTCCTCCCCTGTCCTACAGCCATCCTCCTCTCCTCCTCTCCTCCTCCCCTGTCCTACAGCCATCCTCCTCTCCTCCTCTCCTCCTCCCCTGTCCTACAGCCATCCTCCTCTCCTCCTCTCCTCCTCTCCCTGTCCTACAGCCATCCTCCTCTCCTCCTCTCCTCCTCCCCCTGTCCTACAGCCATCCTCCTCTCCTCCTCTCCTCCTCCCCCTGTCCTACAGCCATCCTCCTCTCCTCCTCTCCTCCTCCCCCTGTCCTACTGCCATCCTCCTCTCCTCCTCTCCTCCTCCCCCTGTCCTACAGCCATCCTCCTCTCCTCCTCCCCCTGTCGTACAGCCATCCTCCTCTCCTCCTCCCCTCCTCCCCCTGTCCTACTGCCATCCTCCTCTCCTCCTCTCCTCCTGCCCCTGTCCTACAGCCATCCTCCTCTCCTCCTCCCCCTGTCCTACAGCCATCCTCCTCTCCTCCTCTCCTACTCTCCTCCTCTCCCTGTCCTACAGCCATCCTCCTCTCCTCCTCCCCTGTCCTACAGCCATCCTCCTCTCCTCCTCTCCTCCTCCCCTGTCCTACAGCCATCCTCCTCTCCTCCTCTCCTCCTCCCCTGTCCTACAGCCATCCTCCTCTCCTCCTCTCCTCCTCCCCTGTCCTACTGCCATCCTCCTCTCCTCCTCTCCTCCTCTCCTCCTCCCCCTGTCCTACAGCCATCCTCCTCTCCTCCTCTCCTCCTCCCCCTGTCCTACAGCCATCCTCCTCTCCTCCTCTCCTCCTCCCCCTGTCCTACAGCCATCCTCCTCTCCTCCTCCCCCTGTCCTACAGCCATCCTCCTCTCCTCCTCTCCCCCCCCCATGTCCTACAGCCATCCTATTCTCCTCCTCCCCTGTCCTACAGCCATCCTCCTCTCCTCCTCTCCTCCTCCCCCTGTCCTACAGCCATCCTCCTCTCCTCCTCTCCTCCTCCCCCTCTGTCCTACAGCCATCCTCCTCTCCTCCTCCCCCTGTCCTACAGCCATCCTCCTCTCGTCCTCTCCTCCACCCCCCCTGTCCTACAGCCATCCTCCTCTCCTCCTCTCCCTCCTCCCCCTGTCCTACAGCCATCCTCCTCTCCTCCTCTCCTCCTCCCCTGTCCTACAGCCATCCTCCTCTCCTCCTCCCCTGTCCTACAGCCATCCTCCTCTCCTCCTCTCCTCCTCCCCTGTCCTACAGCCATCCTCCTCTCCTCCTCTCCTCCTCTCCTCCTCCCCTGTCCTACAGCCATCCTCCTCTCCTCCTCCCCTGTCCTACAGCCATCCTCCTCTCCTCCTCTCCTCCTCCCCCTGTCCTACTGCCATCCTCCTCTCCTCCTCTCCTCCTCCCCCTGTCCTACAGCCATCCTCCTCTCCTCCTCTCCTCCTCTCCTCCTCCCCTGTCCTACATCCATCCTCCTCTCCTCCTCCCCTGTCCTACAGCCATCCTCCTCTCCTCCTCTCCTCCTCCCCCTGTCCTACAGCCATCCTCCTCCCCTCCTCTTCTCCTCCCCCTGTCCTACAGCCATCCTCCTCTCCTCCTCCCCTGTCCTACAGCCATCCCCCTCTCCTCCTCTCCTCCTCCCCTGTCCTATAGCCATCCTCCTCTTCTCCTCTCCTCCTCCCCTGTCCTACAGCCATTCTCCTCTCCTCCTCTCCTCCTCCTCCTGTCCTACAGCCATCCTCCTCTCCTCCTCTCCTCCTCCCCCTGTCCTACAGCCATCCTCCTCTCCTCCTCTCCTTCTCCCCCTGTCCTACAGCCATCCTCCTCTCCTCCTCTCCTCCCTCTCCCTGTCCTACAGCCATCCTCCTCTCCTCCTCTCCTCCTCCCCCTGTCCTACAGCCATCCTCCTCTCCTCCTCTCCTCCTCCCCCTGTCCTACAGCCATCCTCCTCCCCTCCTCTTCTCCTCCCCCTGTCCTACAGCCATCCTCCTCTCCTCCTCCCCTCCTCCCCCTGTCCTACTGCCATCCTCCTCTCCTCCTCTCCTCCCCCCCCCTGTCCTACAGCCATCCTCCTCTCCTCCTCTCCCTGTCCTACTGCCATCCTCCTCTCCTCCTCTCCTCCTCCCCCTGTCCTACAGCCATCCTCCTCTCCTCCTCCCCTCCTCCCCCTGTCCTACTGCCATCCTCCTCTCCTCCTCTCCTCCCCCCCCTGTCCTACAGCCATCCTCCTCTCCTCCTGTCCCTGTCCTACTGCCATCCTCCTCTCCTCCTCTCCTCCTCCCCTGTCCTACAGCCATCCTCCTCTCCTCCTCTCCTCCTCCCCTGTCCTACTGCCATCCTCCTCTCCTCCTCTCCTCCTCCCCCTGTCCTACAGCCATCCTCCTCTCCTCCTCTCCTCCTCCCCTGTCCTACTGCCATCCTCCTCCTCCTCCTCTCCTCCCCCCCCTGTCCTACAGCCATCCTCCTCTCCTCCTCCCCCTGTCCTACTGCCATCCTCCTCTCCTCCTCTCCTCCTCCCCCTGTCCTACAGCCATCCTCCTCTCCTCCTCTCCTCCTCCCCCTGTCCTACTGCCATCCTCCTCTCCTCCTCTCCTCCCCCCCCTGTCCTACAGCCATCCTCCTCTCCTCCTCTCCTCCTCCTCCCCTGTCCTACAGCCATCCTCCTCTCCTCCTCTCCTCCTCCTCCCCTGTCCTACTGCCATCCTCCTCTCCTCCTCTCCTCCTCCCCCTGTCCTACAGCCATCCTCCTCTCCTCCTCTCCTCCTCCCCCCTGTCCTACTGCCATCCTCCTCTCCTCCTCTCCTCCCCCCTGTCCTACAGCCATCCTCCTCTCCTCCTCTCCCTGTCCTACAGCCATCCTCCTCTCCTCCTGAGAGAGAGAGAGAGAGAGAGAGAGAGAGAGAGAGAGAGAGAGAGAGAGAGAGAGAGAGAGAGAGAGAGAGAGAGAGAGAGAGAGAGAGAGAGAGAGAGAGAGAGAAAGAGAGAAACTGAGGGAAAGACAGAGAGAGAGGGAGAGAGAGAAACTGGGAGAAAAGAAAGACAGAGGTGGTAGTCATGGTTGCAGGGACAAGAGGTAACGATAGCGATAACCCCAGTGTCTGATTGTCCAGTCAGCTCTCCCTGCAGAGGTCAGTCAGGCCAGCTGCAATCTAGGTACAACTGCCGGACGGCCATCACCACAGCAGCCAAGCAGACTGTACAAACACACAGAGCGAGAGGAGAGGAGAGGGCAGAGTCTGTCTCTGGGCTGCGAAGCCGGGCTAAACTAGAATAGTCCAGGCAAGACCCAGTCACCAGAACTGGGGGATGGGCCACCTACATGCCCAGCACCTGCATTTTTTTTTACCTTTTTTGAACTAGGCAAGTCAGTTAAGAACAAATTCTTATTTTCAATGACAGCCTACCAGGAACAGTGAGTTAACTGCCTTGTTCAGGGGCAGAATGACAGATTTGTACCTTGTCAGCTCAGGGGATTTGAACTAGTGACCTTTCAGTTAATAGCCCAACACTCTAACCACTAGGCGACCTGCTGGTTACTGACCCGAAGCTCTAACCACTAGGCAACCTGCTGGTTACTAGTCCAACGCTCTAACCACTAGGCTACCTGCTGGTTACTAGTCCAACACTCTAACCAATAGGCTACCTGCTGGTTACTAGCCCAACACTCTAACCACTAGGCTACCTGCTGGTTACTGGCCCAACGCTCTAACCACTAGGCTACCTGCTGGTTACTAGTCCTACACTCTAACCACTAGTCTACCTGCTGGTTACTAGTCCAACACTCTAACCACTGGGCTACCTGCTGGTTACTAGTCCAACACTCTAACCACTGGGCTACCTGCTGGTTACTAGTCCAACACTCTAACCACTAGGCTACCTGCTGGCTACTAGTCCAACACTCTAACCACTAGGCTACCTGCTGGTTACTGGCCCAACCACTAGGTTACCTGCTGGTTACTGACCCAATGCTCTAACCACTAGACTACCTGCTGGTTACTGACCCAATGCTCTAACCACTAAGCTACCTGCTGGTTACTGACCCAATGCTCTAATCACTAGACTACCCGCTGGTTACTAGTCCAACGCTCTAATCACTAGACTACCTGCTGGTTACTGACCCAATGCTCTAACCACTAGACTACCTGCTGGTTACTAGTCCAATGCTCTAACCACTAGACTACCTGCTGGTTACTAGTCCAATGCTCTAACCACAAGACTACCTGCTGGTTACTAGTACAATGCTCTAACCACTAGACTACCTGCTGGTTACTGACCCAATGCTCTAATCACTAGACTACCTGCTGGTTACTAGTACAACACTCTAACCAATAGGCTACCTGCTGGTTACTAGTCCAATGCTCTAACCACTAGACTACCTGCTGGTTACTAGTCCAATGCTCTAACCACTAGACTACCTGCTGGTTACTGACCCAATGCTCTAACCACTAAGCTACCCTGCCACATTGCCATTGGTGCACAACACAACATTACTTTGTATTTCATTCAGTTTGTATTCAGATGGTATTCTACAGCTGGTATTCTACAGCAGGTATGCTACAGCAGGTATTCTACAGGTGGTATTCTACAGCTGGTATTCTACAGCAGGTATTCTACAGCTGGTATTCTACAGCTGGTATTCTACAGCAGGGTATGCTACAGCTGGTATTCTACAGCATGTATTCTACAGCTGGTATTCTACAGCAGGTATTCTACAGCTGGTATTCTACAGCAGGTATTCTACAGCTTGTATTCTACAGCAGGTATTCTACAGCAGGTATTCTACAGCTGGTATTCTACAGCTGGTATTGAACAGCTGGTATTCTACAGCAGGTATTCTACAGCTGGTATTCTATAGCTGGTATTCTACAGCTGGTAGTCTACAGCTGGTATTCTACAGCAGGTATTCTACAGCAGGTATTCTACAGCAGGTATTCTACAGCTGGTATTGAACAGCTGGTATTCTACAGCAGGTATTCTACAGCTGGTATTCTACAGCTGGTATTCTACAGCAGGTATTCTACAGCTGGTATTCTACAGCAGGTATTCTACAGCTGGTATTCTACAGCAGGTATTCTACAGCTTGTATTCTACAGCAGGTATTCTACAGCAGGTATTCTACAGCTGGTATTCTACAGCTGGTATTGAAAAGCTGGTATTCTACAGCAGGCATTCTACAGCTGGTATTCTACAGCTGGTATTCTACAGCTGGTAGTCTACAGCTGGTATTCTACAGCAGGTATTCTACAGCAGGTATTCTACAGCAGGTATTCTACAGCTGGTATTGAACAGCAGGTATTCTACAGCAGGTATTCTACAGCTGGTATTGAACAGCTGGTATTCTACAGCAGGTATTCTACAGCTGGTATTCTACAGCTGGTATTCTACAGCTGGTAGTCTACAGCTGGTATTCTACAGCAGGTATTCCACAGCAGGTATTCTACAGCAGGTATTCTTCAGCAGGTATTCTACAGCTGGTATTCTACAGCAGGTATTCTACAGCTGGTATTCTACAGCAGGTATTCTACAGGTGGTATTCTACAGCAGGTATTCTACAGCTGGTATTCTACAGCAGGTATTCTACAGCTGGTATTCTACAGCAGGTATTCTACAGCTGGTATTCTACAGCTGGTATTCTACAGCAGGTATTCTACAGCTGGTATTCTACAGCAGGTATTCTACAGCTGGTATTCTACAGCAGGTATTCTACAGCTGGTATTCTACAGCAGGTATTCTACAGCTGGTATTCTACAGCAGGTATTCTACAGCTGGTATTCTACAGCAGGTATTCTACAGGTGGTATTCTACAGCAGGTATTCTACAGCTGGTATTCTACAGCTGGTATTCTACAGCAGGTATTCTACAGCTGGTATTCTACAGCAGGTATTCTACAGCTGGTATTCTACAGCAGGTATTCTACAGCTGGTATTCTACAGCAGGTATTCTACAGCTGGTATTCTACAGCTGGTATTCTACAGCAGGTATGCTACAGCAGGTATTCTACAGCAGGTATTCTACAGCAGGTATTCTACAGCAGGTATTCTACAGCTGGTATTCTACAGCTGGTATTCTACAGCAGGTATGCTACAGCTGGTATTCTACAGCAGGTATTCTACAGTAGGTATTCTACAGCTGGTATTCTACAGCAGGTATTCTACAGCTGGTATTCTACAGCAGGTATTCTACAGCTGGTATTCTACAGCAGGTATTCTACAGCAGGGTATGCTACAGCTGGTATTCTACAGCAGGTATTCTACAGCAGGGTATGCTGCAGAGTGTATGCTACAGGTTTGCTACAGCAGGAATGCTACAGCAGGTATGCTACAGAGGGTATGCTACAGGTGTGCTACAGTGGGAATGCAACAGCAGTGATACTCAGTCAGAATCTGGAGCCAGACCAGACACTGCGTTAAGTCATCAGTGGTAACTAAGTGATAAGACCTGTGATAGGCCTGTTGATTCATGAGGCTATGGGTCCCATGTAGGGAAGAGGTCAAGATTACACAGCTTTATAGACTAATGCAGGACAAGGGTTAGTATTAAGGCTCTCTATAGTCTGGTCGGAGGGAGGTATGGGGCCCAGGCGAGGGGGGAGAGGAGGGAGTGGTGGTCTCAGTGTCACTAGGCAAAAGGTCCCAAAGTTGGGGGGAGATGAGGGAGACAGGGAGGAGTCGAGGATGATACATGGGTGAGACGGGGGTGAGATGAGGGAGACAGGGGTGAGGTGGGGGTGAGATGGGGGAGACAGGGGTGAGGCGAGGGTGAGATGAGGGAGACAGGGGTGAGATGAGGGAGACAGAGGTGAGACGGGGGTGAGATGAGGGATACAGGAGTGAGGTGGGGGTGAGATGAGGGATACAGGGGTGAGGTGGGGGTGAGATGAGGGATACAGGAGTGAGACGGGGGTGAGATGAGGGATACAGGGGTGAGGTGGGGGTGAGATGAGGGATACAGGAGTGAGGTGGGGGTGAGATGAGGGATACAGGGGTGAGGTGGGGGTGAGATGAGGGATACAGGAGTGAGACGGGGGTGAAATGAGGGAGACGGGGTGAGACGGGGGTGAGACAAGGGAGACAGGGGTGAGTTGAGGGATACAAGGGTGAGGTGGGGGATACAGGGGTGAGGTGGGGGTGAGACGAGGGAGACAGGGGTGAGGTGGGGGATACAGGGGTGAGACGAGGGAGATGGGGGTGAGGCGGGGGTGAGACGAGGGAGATAGGGGTGAGGTGGGGGTGAGGCGGGGGTGAGACGAGGGATACAGGGGTGAGGTTGGGGTGATGTGGGGGTGAGACGAGGTGAGCCGAGACGAGCTGTGTGGAGGTGATCTAGAGTTGTGTATGTGTTTCTGTGAGGAGGTGATCTAGAGTTTTCTATGTGTTTCTGTGTGTGAGGAGGTGATCTAGAGTTTTCTATGTGTTTCTGTGAGGAGGTGATCTAGAGTTTTGTATGTGTTTCTGTGAGGAGGTGATCTAGAGTTTTGTATGTGTTTCTGTGAGGAGGTGATCTAGAGTTTTGTATGTGTTTCTGTGAGGAGGTGCTCTAGAGTTTTGTATGTGTTTCTGTGAGGAGGTGCTCTAGAGTTTTGTATGTGTTTCTGTGTGTGAGGAGGTGCTCTAGAGTTTTCTATGTGTTTCTGTGTGTGAGGAGGTGATCTAGAGTTGTGTATGTGTGTCTGTGTGTGAGGAGGTGCTCTAGAGTTGTGTATGTGTTTCTGTGTGTGAGGAGGTGCTCTAGAGTTGTGTATGTGTGTCTGTGTGTGAGGAGGTGCTCTAGAGTTGTGTATGTGTTTCTGTGTGTGAGGAGGTGCTCTAGAGTTGTGTATGTGTTTCTGTGTGTGAGGAGGTGATCTAGAGTTGTGTATGTGTGTCTGTGTGTGAGGAGGTGATCTAGAGTTTTCTATGTGTTTCTGTGAGGAGGTGATCTAGAGTTTTCTATGTGTTTCTGTGTGTGAGGAGGTGATCTAGAGTTGTGTATGTGTTTCTGTGTGTGAGGAGGTGCTCTAGAGTTGTGTATGTGTTTCTGTGTGTGTGGAGGTGATCTAGAGTTTTTGTCCCCTCTAGTTGCACATGTTGGTAACAAATGAAGTAAGACGGATTTCAGTTTCCCTGCATTAAAAAATCACCCGCCAGTAGGATCACTGTGCATTTTCCTGTTGGCTTATGGTCCTATACAGCATCTGTTTGTGTGTCTCTCTCTCTCTCTCTCTCTCTCTCTCTCTCTCTCTCTCTCTCTCTCTCTCTCTCTCTCTCTCTCTCTCAGAGCCAGCATCTATCTCTCTGTCTTGTCTCTCTCTCTCTCTCTCTCTCTCTCTCTCTCTCTCTCTCTCTCTCTCTCTCTCTCTCTCTCTCTCTCTCTCTCTCTCTCTCTCTGTCTGTCTGTCTGTCTGTCTGTCTGTCTGTCTGTCTGTCTGTCTGTCTGTGTATACAGCTCGTGGAGCGACGTCTTAGAGCCAGCATCTGTTTGAGGTGGTAAATAGACAGCTGTGAAAAATATAGATGAGAACCTCTTTTGGTAAATAGTAACGGTCTTATCTTATCATGAGCTGTTGCTCCAGTTTCAACTGTTCTGCCTGCGGCTATGGCACCCTGACCTGGTCACCGGACGTGCTACCTGTCCCAGACCTGCTACCTGTCCCAGACCTGCTACCTGTCCCAGACCTGCTGTTTTCAACTCTCTAGAGACAGCAGGAGTGGTAGAGATACTCTGAATGATCGGCTATGAAAAGCCAACTGACATTTACCCTGAGGTGCTGACTTGCTGCACACTCTACAACCACTGTGATTATTATTATCTGACCATGCTGGTCATTTATGAACATTTGAACATCTTGGCCATGTTCTGTTATAATCTCCACCAGGCACAGCCAGAAGAGGACTGGCCACCCCACATAGCCTGGTTCCTCTCTAGGTTTCTTCCTAGGTTTTGGCCTTTCTAGGGAGTTTTTCCTAGCCACCGTGCTTCTACACCTGCATTGCTTGCTGTTTGGGGTTTTAGGCTGTGTTTCTATACAGCCCTTTGAGATATCAGCTGATGTACGAAGGGCTATATAAGTAAATGTGATTTGATTGGATGAGGTACCTCAGGTGAACAGGTTGAACTGTGTTTGGGGCGAGTCTGTCTGGACCAACGTCTCCATATCTATCTCTATTGGTTCAGGGAGGTGTCCCCCCCCCCCCCCCAAGGCCTTATCACTGCTACAAAGCATGCTGGGCCGTCTGGGGTCACGGCACCATTGACCATGAGGAGCTGATACCAGGGTCAGGACAAGGTGTGTGTGTGTGCGCATGTGTGCGCGTGTGTGTGTGTGTGTGTGTGTGTGTGTGTGTGTGTGTGTGCGTGCGTGCGTGCGTGCGTGCGTGCGTGCCTGCCTGCGTGCGTGCGTGCGTGCGTGTGTGTGTGTGTGTGTGTGTGTGTGTGTGTGTGTGTGTGTGTGTGTGTGTGTGTGCGCGTGTGTGTGTGTGTGTGTGTGCGCGTGTGTGTGTGTGTGTGTGTGTGTGTGTGTGTGTGCATGGACTGGAGAGGTGATAGACTCATGATGAAGAACAATCTGTAAAGAGTGAAATCAGTCTATGGTGTCTAGTATGGGATGGACTGAAGAGCAGGAGAATCATCTAGTCTATGGTGTCTAGTATGGGATGGACTGAAGAGCAGGAGAATCATCTAGTCTATGGTGTCCAGTATGGGATGGACTGAAGAGCAGGAGAAACATCTAGTCTATGGTGTCTAGTATGGGATGGACTGAAGAGCAGGAGAATCATCTAGTCTATGGTGTCTAGTATGGGATGGACTGAAGAGCAGGAGAATCATCTAGTCTATGGTGTCTAGTATGGGATGGACTGAAGAGCAGGAGAATCATCTAGTCTATGGTGTCTAGTATGGGATGGACTGAAGAGCAGGAGAATCATCTAGTCTATGGTGTCCAGTATGGGATGGACTGAAGAGCAGGAGAATCATCTAGTCTATGGTGTCCAGTATGGGATGGACTGAAGAGCAGGAGAATCATCTAGTCTATGGTGTCTAGTATGGGATGGACTGAAGAGCAGGAGAATCATCTAGTCTATGGTGTCTAGTATGGGATGGACTGAAGAGCAGGAGAATCATCTAGTCTATGGTGTCTAGTATGGGATGGACTGAAGAGCAGGAGAATCATCTAGTCTATGGTGTCTAGTATGGGATGGACTGAAGAGCAGGAGAATCATCTAGTCTATGGTGTCCAGTATGGGATGGACTGAAGAGCAGGAGAATCATCTAGTCTATGGTGTCTAGTATGGGATGGACTGAAGAGCAGGAGAATCATCTAGTCTATGGTGTCTAGTATGGGATGGACTGAAGAGCAGGAGAATCATCTAGTCTATGGTGTCCAGTATGGGATGGACTGAAGAGCAGGAGAATCATCTAGTCTATGGTGTCTAGTATGGGATGGACTGAAGAGCAGGAGAATCATCTAGTCTATGGTGTCTAGTATGGGATGGACTGAAGAGCAGGAGAATCATCTAGTCTATGGTGTCTAGTATGGGATGGACTGAAGAGCAGGAGAATCATCTAGTCTATGGTGTCCAGTATGGGATGGACTGAAGAGCAGGAGAATCATCTAGTCTATGGTGTCTAGTATGGGATGGACTGAAGAGCAGGAGAAACATCTAGTCTATGGTGTCCAGTATGGGATGGACTGAAGAGCAGGAGAAACATCTAGTCTATGGTGTCTAGTATGGGATGGACTGAAGAGCAGGAGAAACATCTAGTCTATGGTGTCTAGTATGGGATGGACTGAAGAGCAGGAGAAACATCTAGTCTATGGTGTCTAGTATGGGATGGACTGAAGAGCAGGAGAATCATCTAGTCTATGGTGTCTAGTATGGGATGGACTGAAGAGCAGGAGAATCATCTAGTCTATGGTGTCCAGTATGGGATGGACTGAAGAGCAGGAGAATCATCTAGTCTATGGTGTCTAGTATGGGATGGACTGAAGAGCAGGAGAATCATCTAGTCTATGGTGTCTAGTATGGGATGGACTGAAGAGCAGGAGAATCATCTAGTCTATGGTGTCTAGTATGGGATGGACTGAAGAGCAGGAGAATCATCTAGTCTATGGTATCTAGTATGGGATGGACTGAAGAGCAGGAGAATCATCTAGTCTATGGTGTCCAGTATGGGATGGACTGAAGAGCAGGAGAATCATCTAGTCTATGGTATCTAGTATGGGATGGACTGAAGAGCAGGAGAATCATCTAGTCTATGGTGTCCAGTATGGGATGGACTGAAGAGCAGGAGAATCATCTAGTCTATGGTGTCCAGTATGGGATGGACTGAAGAGCAGGAGAATCATCTAGTCTATGGTGTCCAGTATGGGATGGACTGAAGAGCAGGAGAATCATCTAGTCTATGGTGTCTAGTATGGGATGGACTGAAGAGCAGGAGAAACATCTAGTCTATGGTGTCCAGTATGGGATGGACTGAAGAGCAGGAGAAACATCTAGTCTATGGTGTCTAGTATGGGATGGACTGAAGAGCAGGAGAAACATCTAGTCTATGGTGTCTAGTATGGGATGGACTGAAGAGCAGGAGAAACATCTAGTCTATGGTGTCTAGTATGGGATGGACTGAAGAGCAGGAGAATCATCTAGTCTATGGTGTCTAGTATGGGATGGACTGAAGAGCAGGAGAATCATCTAGTCTATGGTGTCCAGTATGGGATGGACTGAAGAGCAGGAGAATCATCTAGTCTATGGTGTCTAGTATGGGATGGACTGAAGAGCAGGAGAATCATCTAGTCTATGGTGTCTAGTATGGGATGGACTGAAGAGCAGGAGAATCATCTAGTCTATGGTGTCTAGTATGGGATGGACTGAAGAGCAGGAGAATCATCTAGTCTATGGTATCTAGTATGGGATGGACTGAAGAGCAGGAGAATCATCTAGTCTATGGTGTCCAGTATGGGATGGACTGAAGAGCAGGAGAATCATCTAGTCTATGGTATCTAGTATGGGATGGACTGAAGAGCAGGAGAATCATCTAGTCTATGGTGTCCAGTATGGGATGGACTGAAGAGCAGGAGAATCATCTAGTCTATGGTGTCCAGTATGGGATGGACTGAAGAGCAGGAGAATCATCTAGTCTATGGTGTCCAGTATGGGATGGACTGAAGAGCAGGAGAATCATCTAGTCTATGGTGTCCAGTATGGGATGGACTGAAGAGCAGGAGAATCATCTAGTCTATGGTGTCCAGTATGGGATGGACTGAAGAGCAGGAGAATCATCTAGTCTATGGTGTCCAGTATGGGATGGACTGAAGAGCAGGAGAATCATCTAGTCTATGGTGTCCAGTATGGGATGGACTGAAGAGCAGGAGAATCATCTAGTCTATGGTGTCCAGTATGGGATGGACTGAAGAGCAGGAGAATCATCTAGTCTATGGTGTCCAGTATGGGATGGACTGAAGAGCAGGAGAAACATCTAGTCTATGGTGTCTAGTATGGGATGGACTGAAGAGCAGGAGAAACATCTAGTCTATGGTGTCTAGTATGGGATGGACTGAAGAGCAGGAGAAACATCTAGTCTATGGTGTCCAGTATGGGATGGACTGAAGAGCAGGAGAAACATCTAGTCTATGGTGTCCAGTATGGGATGGACTGAAGAGCAGGAGAAACATCTAGTCTATGGTGTCCAGTATGGGATGGACTGAAGAGCAGGAGAATCATCTAGTCTATGGTGTCCAGTATGGGATGGACTGAAGAGCAGGAGAATCATCTAGTCTATGGTGTCCAGTATGGGATGGACTGAAGAGCAGGAGAATCATCTAGTCTATGGTGTCCAGTATGGGATGGACTGAAGAGCAGGAGAATCATCTAGTCTATGGTGTCCAGTATGGGATGGACTGAAGAGCAGGAGAAACATCTAGTCTATGGTATCTAGTATGGGATGGACTGAAGAGCAGGAGAAACATCTAGTCTATGGTGTCCAGTATGGGATGGACTGAAGAGCAGGAGAAACATCTAGTCTATGGTGTCTAGTATGGGATTGACTGAAGAGCAGGAGAAACATCTAGTCTATGGTGTCTAGTATGGGATGGACTGAAGAGCAGGAGAATCATCTAGTCTATGGTGTCTAGTATGGGATGGACTGAAGAGCAGGAGAATCATCTAGTCTATGGTGTCCAGTATGGGATGGACTGAAGAGCAGGAGAATCATCTAGTCTATGGTGTCTAGTATGGGATGGACTGAAGAGCAGGAGAATCATCTAGTCTATGGTGTCTAGTATGGGATGGACTGAAGAGCAGGAGAATCATCTAGTCTATGGTGTCCAGTATGGGATGGACTGAAGAGCAGGAGAATCATCTAGTCTATGGTGTCCAGTATGGGATGGACTGAAGAGCAGGAGAATCATCTAGTCTATGGTGTCCAGTATGGGATGGACTGAAGAGCAGGAGAATCATCTAGTCTATGGTGTCCAGTATGGGATGGACTGAAGAGCAGGAGAATCATCTAGTCTATGGTGTCCAGTATGGGATGGACTGAAGAGCAGGAGAATCATCTAGTCTATGGTGTCCAGTATGGGATGGACTGAAGAGCAGGAGAATCATCTAGTCTATGGTGTCCAGTATGGGATGGACTGAAGAGCAGGAGAATCATCTAGTCTATGGTGTCCAGTATGGGATGGACTGAAGAGCAGGAGAATCATCTAGTCTATGGTGTCCAGTATGGGATGGACTGAAGAGCAGGAGAAACATCTAGTCTATGGTGTCTAGTATGGGATGGACTGAAGAGCAGGAGAAACATCTAGTCTATGGTGTCTAGTATGGGATGGACTGAAGAGCAGGAGAAACATCTAGTCTATGGTGTCCAGTATGGGATGGACTGAAGAGCAGGAGAAACATCTAGTCTATGGTGTCCAGTATGGGATGGACTGAAGAGCAGGAGAAACATCTAGTCTATGGTGTCCAGTATGGGATGGACTGAAGAGCAGGAGAATCATCTAGTCTATGGTGTCCAGTATGGGATGGACTGAAGAGCAGGAGAATCATCTAGTCTATGGTGTCCAGTATGGGATGGACTGAAGAGCAGGAGAATCATCTAGTCTATGGTGTCCAGTATGGGATGGACTGAAGAGCAGGAGAATCATCTAGTCTATGGTGTCCAGTATGGGATGGACTGAAGAGCAGGAGAAACATCTAGTCTATGGTATCTAGTATGGGATGGACTGAAGAGCAGGAGAAACATCTAGTCTATGGTGTCCAGTATGGGATGGACTGAAGAGCAGGAGAAACATCTAGTCTATGGTGTCTAGTATGGGATTGACTGAAGAGCAGGAGAAACATCTAGTCTATGGTGTCTAGTATGGGATGGACTGAAGAGCAGGAGAATCATCTAGTCTATGGTGTCTAGTATGGGATGGACTGAAGAGCAGGAGAATCATCTAGTCTATGGTGTCCAGTATGGGATGGACTGAAGAGCAGGAGAATCATCTAGTCTATGGTGTCTAGTATGGGATGGACTGAAGAGCAGGAGAATCATCTAGTCTATGGTGTCTAGTATGGGATGGACTGAAGAGCAGGAGAATCATCTAGTCTATGGTGTCCAGTATGGGATGGACTGAAGAGCAGGAGAATCATCTAGTCTATGGTGTCCAGTATGGGATGGACTGAAGAGCAGGAGAATCATCTAGTCTATGGTGTCCAGTATGGGATGGACTGAAGAGCAGGAGAATCATCTAGTCTATGGTGTCTAGTATGGGATGGACTGAAGAGCAGGAGAATCATCTAGTCTATGGTGTCCAGTATGGGATGGACTGAAGAGCAGGAGAATCATCTAGTCTATGGTGTCCAGTATGGGATGGACTGAAGAGCAGGAGAATCATCTAGTCTATGGTGTCCAGTATGGGATGGACTGAAGAGCAGGAGAATCATCTAGTCTATGGTGTCCAGTATGGGATGGACTGAAGAGCAGGAGAATCATCTAGTCTATGGTGTCCAGTATGGGATGGACTGAAGAGCAGGAGAATCATCTAGTCTATGGTGTCTAGTATGGGATGGACTGAAGAGCAGGAGAATCATCTAGTCTATGGTGTCCAGTATGGGATGGACTGAAGAGCAGGAGAATCATCTAGTCTATGGTGTCCAGTATGGGATGGACTGAAGAGCAGGAGAATCATCTAGTCTATGGTGTCCAGTATGGGATGGACTGAAGAGCAGGAGAATCATCTAGTCTATGGTGTCCAGTATGGGATGGACTGAAGAGCAGGAGAATCATCTAGTCTATGGTGTCCAGTATGGGATGGACTGAAGAGCAGGAGAATCATCTAGTCTATGGTGTCCAGTATGGGATGGACTGAAGAGCAGGAGAATCATCTAGTCTATGGTGTCCAGTATGGGATGGACTGAAGAGCAGGAGAATCATCTAGTCTATGGTGTCTAGTATGGGATGGACTGAAGAGCAGGAGAATCATCTAGTCTATGGTGTCCAGTATGGGATGGACTGAAGAGCAGGAGAATCATCTAGTCTATGGTGTCCAGTATGGGATGGACTGAAGAGCAGGAGAAACATCTAGTCTATGGTGTCTAGTATGGGATGGACTGAAGAGCAGGAGAAACATCTAGTCTATGGTGTCTAGTATGGGATGGACTGAAGAGCAGGAGAAACATCTAGTCTATGGTGTCCAGTATGGGATGGACTGAAGAGCAGGAGAAACATCTAGTCTATGGTGTCCAGTATGGGATGGACTGAAGAGCAGGAGAAACATCTAGTCTATGGTGTCCAGTATGGGATGGACTGAAGAGCAGGAGAATCATCTAGTCTATGGTGTCCAGTATGGGATGGACTGAAGAGCAGGAGAATCATCTAGTCTATGGTGTCCAGTATGGGATGGACTGAAGAGCAGGAGAATCATCTAGTCTATGGTGTCCAGTATGGGATGGACTGAAGAGCAGGAGAATCATCTAGTCTATGGTGTCCAGTATGGGATGGACTGAAGAGCAGGAGAAACATCTAGTCTATGGTATCTAGTATGGGATGGACTGAAGAGCAGGAGAATCATCTAGTCTATGGTGTCCAGTATGGGATGGACTGAAGAGCAGGAGAAACATCTAGTCTATGGTGTCTAGTATGGGATGGACTGAAGAGCAGGAGAAACATCTAGTCTATGGTGTCTAGTATGGGATGGACTGAAGAGCAGGAGAATCATCTAGTCTATGGTGTCTAGTATGGGATGGACTGAAGAGCAGGAGAATCATCTAGTCTATGGTGTCCAGTATGGGATGGACTGAAGAGCAGGAGAATCATCTAGTCTATGGTGTCTAGTATGGGATGGACTGAAGAGCAGGAGAATCATCTAGTCTATGGTGTCTAGTATGGGATGGACTGAAGAGCAGGAGAATCATCTAGTCTATGGTGTCCAGTATGGGATGGACTGAAGAGCAGGAGAATCATCTAGTCTATGGTGTCCAGTATGGGATGGACTGAAGAGCAGGAGAATCATCTAGTCTATGGTGTCCAGTATGGGATGGACTGAAGAGCAGGAGAATCATCTAGTCTATGGTGTCTAGTATGGGATGGACTGAAGAGCAGGAGAATCATCTAGTCTATGGTGTCCAGTATGGGATGGACTGAAGAGCAGGAGAATCATCTAGTCTATGGTGTCCAGTATGGGATGGACTGAAGAGCAGGAGAATCATCTAGTCTATGGTGTCCAGTATGGGATGGACTGAAGAGCAGGAGAATCATCTAGTCTATGGTGTCCAGTATGGGATGGACTGAAGAGCAGGAGAATCATCTAGTCTATGGTGTCCAGTATGGGATGGACTGAAGAGCAGGAGAATCATCTAGTCTATGGTGTCCAGTATGGGATGGACTGAAGAGCAGGAGAATCATCTAGTCTATGGTGTCTAGTATGGGATGGACTGAAGAGCAGGAGAATCATCTAGTCTATGGTGTCCAGTATGGGATGGACTGAAGAGCAGGAGAATCATCTAGTCTATGGTGTCCAGTATGGGATGGACTGAAGAGCAGGAGAATCATCTAGTCTATGGTGTCCAGTATGGGATGGACTGAAGAGCAGGAGAATCATCTAGTCTATGGTGTCCAGTATGGGATGGACTGAAGAGCAGGAGAATCATCTAGTCTATGGTGTCCAGTATGGGATGGACTGAAGAGCAGGAGAATCATCTAGTCTATGGTGTCCAGTATGGGATGGACTGAAGAGCAGGAGAATCATCTAGTCTATGGTGTCCAGTATGGGATGGACTGAAGAGCAGGAGAATCATCTAGTCTATGGTGTCTAGTATGGGATGGACTGAAGAGCAGGAGAATCATCTAGTCTATGGTGTCCAGTATGGGATGGACTGAAGAGCAGGAGAATCATCTAGTCTATGGTGTCCAGTATGGGATGGACTGAAGAGCAGGAGAATCATCTAGTCTATGGTGTCCAGTATGGGATGGACTGAAGAGCAGGAGAATCATCTAGTCTATGGTGTCCAGTATGGGATGGACTGAAGAGCAGGAGAATCATCTAGTCTATGGTGTCCAGTATGGGATGGACTGAAGAGCAGGAGAATCATCTAGTCTATGGTGTCCAGTATGGGATGGACTGAAGAGCAGGAGAATCATCTAGTCTATGGTGTCCAGTATGGGATGGACTGAAGAGCAGGAGAATCATCTAGTCTATGGTGTCCAGTATGGGATGGACTGAAGAGCAGGAGAATCATCTAGTCTATGGTGTCCAGTATGGGATGGACTGAAGAGCAGGAGAATCATCTAGTCTATGGTGTCTAGTATGGGATGGACTGAAGAGCAGGAGAATCATCTAGTCTATGGTGTCTAGTATGGGATGGACTGAAGAGCAGGAGAATCATCTAGTCTATGGTGTCCAGTATGGGATGGACTGAAGAGCAGGAGAATCATCTAGTCTATGGTGTCTAGTATGGGATGGACTGAAGAGCAGGAGAATCATCTAGTCTATGGTGTCCAGTATGGGATGGACTGAAGAGCAGGAGAAACATCTAGTCTATGGTATCTAGTATGGGATGGACTGAAGAGCAGGAGAAACATCTAGTCTATGGTGTCCAGTATGGGATGGACTGAAGAGCAGGAGAAACATCTAGTCTATGGTGTCTAGTATGGGATGGACTGAAGAGCAGGAGAAACATCTAGTCTATGGTGTCTAGTATGGGATGGACTGAAGAGCAGGAGAATCATCTAGTCTATGGTGTCTAGTATGGGATGGACTGAAGAGCAGGAGAATCATCTAGTCTATGGTGTCCAGTATGGGATGGACTGAAGAGCAGGAGAATCATCTAGTCTATGGTGTCTAGTATGGGATGGACTGAAGAGCAGGAGAATCATCTAGTCTATGGTGTCTAGTATGGGATGGACTGAAGAGCAGGAGAATCATCTAGTCTATGGTGTCCAGTATGGGATGGACTGAAGAGCAGGAGAATCATCTAGTCTATGGTGTCCAGTATGGGATGGACTGAAGAGCAGGAGAATCATCTAGTCTATGGTGTCCAGTATGGGATGGACTGAAGAGCAGGAGAATCATCTAGTCTATGGTGTCTAGTATGGGATGGACTGAAGAGCAGGAGAATCATCTAGTCTATGGTGTCCAGTATGGGATGGACTGAAGAGCAGGAGAATCATCTAGTCTATGGTGTCCAGTATGGGATGGACTGAAGAGCAGGAGAATCATCTAGTCTATGGTGTCCAGTATGGGATGGACTGAAGAGCAGGAGAATCATCTAGTCTATGGTGTCCAGTATGGGATGGACTGAAGAGCAGGAGAATCATCTAGTCTATGGTGTCCAGTATGGGATGGACTGAAGAGCAGGAGAATCATCTAGTCTATGGTGTCTAGTATGGGATGGACTGAAGAGCAGGAGAATCATCTAGTCTATGGTGTCCAGTATGGGATGGACTGAAGAGCAGGAGAATCATCTAGTCTATGGTGTCCAGTATGGGATGGACTGAAGAGCAGGAGAATCATCTAGTCTATGGTGTCCAGTATGGGATGGACTGAAGAGCAGGAGAATCATCTAGTCTATGGTGTCCAGTATGGGATGGACTGAAGAGCAGGAGAATCATCTAGTCTATGGTGTCCAGTATGGGATGGACTGAAGAGCAGGAGAATCATCTAGTCTATGGTGTCCAGTATGGGATGGACTGAAGAGCAGGAGAATCATCTAGTCTATGGTGTCCAGTATGGGATGGACTGAAGAGCAGGAGAATCATCTAGTCTATGGTGTCTAGTATGGGATGGACTGAAGAGCAGGAGAATCATCTAGTCTATGGTGTCCAGTATGGGATGGACTGAAGAGCAGGAGAATCATCTAGTCTATGGTGTCCAGTATGGGATGGACTGAAGAGCAGGAGAATCATCTAGTCTATGGTGTCCAGTATGGGATGGACTGAAGAGCAGGAGAATCATCTAGTCTATGGTGTCCAGTATGGGATGGACTGAAGAGCAGGAGAATCATCTAGTCTATGGTGTCCAGTATGGGATGGACTGAAGAGCAGGAGAATCATCTAGTCTATGGTGTCCAGTATGGGATGGACTGAAGAGCAGGAGAATCATCTAGTCTATGGTGTCCAGTATGGGATGGACTGAAGAGCAGGAGAATCATCTAGTCTATGGTATCTAGTATGGGATGGACTGAAGAGCAGGAGAATCATCTAGTCTATGGTGTCCAGTATGGGATGGACTGAAGAGCAGGAGAATCATCTAGTCTATGGTGTCCAGTATGGGATGGACTGAAGAGCAGGAGAATCATCTAGTCTATGGTGTCCAGTATGGGATGGACTGAAGAGCAGGAGAATCATCTAGTCTATGGTGTCCAGTATGGGATGGACTGAAGAGCAGGAGAATCATCTAGTCTATGGTGTCCAGTATGGGATGGACTGAAGAGCAGGAGAATCATCTAGTCTATGGTGTCCAGTATGGGATGGACTGAAGAGCAGGAGAATCATCTAGTCTATGGTGTCCAGTATGGGATGGACTGAAGAGCAGGAGAATCATCTAGTCTATGGTATCTAGTATGGGATGGACTGAAGAGCAGGAGAATCATCTAGTCTATGGTGTCCAGTATGGGATGGACTGAAGAGCAGGAGAATCATCTAGTCTATGGTGTCCAGTATGGGATGGACTGAAGAGCAGGAGAATCATCTAGTCTATGGTGTCCAGTATGGGATGGACTGAAGAGCAGGAGAATCATCTAGTCTATGGTGTCCAGTATGGGATGGACTGAAGAGCAGGAGAATCATCTAGTCTATGGTGTCCAGTATGGGATGGACTGAAGAGCAGGAGAATCATCTAGTCTATGGTGTCCAGTATGGGATGGACTGAAGAGCAGGAGAATCATCTAGTCTATGGTGTCCAGTATGGGATGGACTGAAGAGCAGGAGAATCATCTAGTCTATGGTATCTAGTATGGGATGGACTGAAGAGCAGGAGAATCATCTAGTCTATGGTGTCCAGTATGGGATGGACTGAAGAGCAGGAGAATCATCTAGTCTATGGTGTCCAGTATGGGATGGACTGAAGAGCAGGAGAATCATCTAGTCTATGGTGTCCAGTATGGGATGGACTGAAGAGCAGGAGAATCATCTAGTCTATGGTGTCCAGTATGGGATGGACTGAAGAGCAGGAGAATCATCTAGTCTATGGTGTCCAGTATGGGATGGACTGAAGAGCAGGAGAATCATCTAGTCTATGGTGTCCAGTATGGGATGGACTGAAGAGCAGGAGAATCATCTAGTCTATGGTGTCCAGTATGGGATGGACTGAAGAGCAGGAGAATCATCTAGTCTATGGTGTCCAGTATGGGATGGACTGAAGAGCAGGAGAATCATCTAGTCTATGGTGTCCAGTATGGGATGGACTGAAGAGCAGGAGAATCATCTAGTCTATGGTGTCCAGTATGGGATGGACTGAAGAGCAGGAGAATCATCTAGTCTATGGTGTCCAGTATGGGATGGACTGAAGAGCAGGAGAATCATCTAGTCTATGGTATCTAGTATGGGATGGACTGAAGAGCAGGAGAATCATCTAGTCTATGGTGTCCAGTATGGGATGGACTGAAGAGCAGGAGAATCATCTAGTCTATGGTGTCCAGTATGGGATGGACTGAAGAGCAGGAGAATCATCTAGTCTATGGTGTCCAGTATGGGATGGACTGAAGAGCAGGAGAATCATCTAGTCTATGGTGTCCAGTATGGGATGGACTGAAGAGCAGGAGAATCATCTAGTCTATGGTGTCCAGTATGGGATGGACTGAAGAGCAGGAGAATCATCTAGTCTATGGTGTCTAGTATGGGATGGACTGAAGAGCAGGAGAATCATCTAGTCTATGGTGTCCAGTATGGGATGGACTGAAGAGCAGGAGAATCATCTAGTCTATGGTGTCCAGTATGGGATGGACTGAAGAGCAGGAGAATCATCTAGTCTATGGTGTCCAGTATGGGATGGACTGAAGAGCAGGAGAATCATCTAGTCTATGGTGTCCAGTATGGGATGGACTGAAGAGCAGGAGAATCATCTAGTCTATGGTGTCCAGTATGGGATGGACTGAAGAGCAGGAGAATCATCTAGTCTATGGTGTCCAGTATGGGATGGACTGAAGAGCAGGAGAATCATCTAGTCTATGGTGTCCAGTATGGGATGGACTGAAGAGCAGGAGAATCATCTAGTCTATGGTGTCTAGTATGGGATGGACTGAAGAGCAGGAGAATCATCTAGTCTATGGTGTCCAGTATGGGATGGACTGAAGAGCAGGAGAATCATCTAGTCTATGGTGTCCAGTATGGGATGGACTGAAGAGCAGGAGAATCATCTAGTCTATGGTGTCCAGTATGGGATGGACTGAAGAGCAGGAGAATCATCTAGTCTATGGTGTCCAGTATGGGATGGACTGAAGAGCAGGAGAATCATCTAGTCTATGGTGTCCAGTATGGGATGGACTGAAGAGCAGGAGAATCATCTAGTCTATGGTGTCCAGTATGGGATGGACTGAAGAGCAGGAGAATCATCTAGTCTATGGTGTCCAGTATGGGATGGACTGAAGAGCAGGAGAATCATCTAGTCTATGGTATCTAGTATGGGATGGACTGAAGAGCAGGAGAATCATCTAGTCTATGGTGTCCAGTATGGGATGGACTGAAGAGCAGGAGAATCATCTAGTCTATGGTGTCCAGTATGGGATGGACTGAAGAGCAGGAGAATCATCTAGTCTATGGTGTCCAGTATGGGATGGACTGAAGAGCAGGAGAATCATCTAGTCTATGGTGTCCAGTATGGGATGGACTGAAGAGCAGGAGAATCATCTAGTCTATGGTATCTAGTATGGGATGGACTGAAGAGCAGGAGAATCATCTAGTCTATGGTGTCCAGTATGGGATGGACTGAAGAGCAGGAGAATCATCTAGTCTATGGTGTCCAGTATGGGATGGACTGAAGAGCAGGAGAATCATCTAGTCTATGGTGTCCAGTATGGGATGGACTGAAGAGCAGGAGAATCATCTAGTCTATGGTGTCCAGTATGGGATGGACTGAAGAGCAGGAGAATCATCTAGTCTATGGTGTCCAGTATGGGATGGACTGAAGAGCAGGAGAATCATCTAGTCTATGGTATCTAGTATGGGATGGACTGAAGAGCAGGAGAATCATCTAGTCTATGGTGTCCAGTATGGGATGGACTGAAGAGCAGGAGAATCATCTAGTCTATGGTGTCCAGTATGGGATGGACTGAAGAGCAGGAGAATCATCTAGTCTATGGTGTCCAGTATGGGATGGACTGAAGAGCAGGAGAATCATCTAGTCTATGGTGTCCAGTATGGGATGGACTGAAGAGCAGGAGAATCATCTAGTCTATGGTGTCCAGTATGGGATGGACTGAAGAGCAGGAGAATCATCTAGTCTATGGTGTCCAGTATGGGATGGACTGAAGAGCAGGAGAATCATCTAGTCTATGGTGTCCAGTATGGGATGGACTGAAGAGCAGGAGAAACATCTAGTCTATGGTATCTAGTATGGGATGGACTGAAGAGCAGGAGAAACATCTAGTCTATGGTGTCCAGTATGGGATGGACTGAAGAGCAGGAGAAACATCTAGTCTATGGTGTCTAGTATGGGATTGACTGAAGAGCAGGAGAAACATCTAGTCTATGGTGTCTAGTATGGAATGGACTGAAGAGTCACTTGGGACCCAGTTCATTTGGGACCCAGCCCATTTGGGACCCAGCCCATTTGGGACCCAGTTCATTTGGGACCCAGCCCATTTGGGACCCAGTCAGCCCATTTGGGACCCAGTCAGCCCATTTGGGACCCAGTCAGCCCATTTGGGACCCAGCCCATTTGGGACCCAGCCAGCCCATTTGGGACCCAGTCAGCCCATTTGGGACCCAGTCAGCCCATTTGGGACCCAGTCAGCTCATTTGGGACCCAGCCCATTTGGGACTCAGCCCATTTGAGACCCAGTCAGCCCATTTGGGACCCAGCCCATTTGGGACCCAGACAGCCCATTTGGGACCCAGTCAGCCCATTTGGGACCCAGTCAGCCCATTTGGGACCCAGTCAGCTCATTTGGGACCCAGCCCATTTGGGACTCAGCCCATTTGAGACCCAGTCAGCCCATTTGGGACCCAGCCCATTTGGGACCCAGTCAGCCCATTTGGGACCCAGTCAGCTCATTTGAGACCCAGCCCATTTGGGACCCAGCCCATTTGGGACCCAGTCAGCCCATTTGGGACCCAGCCCATTTGGGACCCAGTCAGCCCATTTGGGACCCAGTCAGCTCATTTGGGACCCAGCCCATTTGGGACTCAGCCCATTTGAGACCCAGTCAGCCCATTTGGGACCCAGCCCATTTGAGACCCAGTCAGCCCATTTGGGACCCAGTCAGCTCATTTGGGACCCAGCCCATTTGGGACTCAGCCCATTTGAGACCCAGTCAGCCCATTTGGGACCCAGCCCATTTGAGACCCAGTCAGCCCATTTGGGACCCAGTCAGCTCATTTGAGACCCAGCCCATTTGGGACCCAGCCCATTTGGGACCCAGTCAGCCCATTTGGGACCCAGCCCATTTGGGACCCAGTCAGCCCATTTGGGACCCAGCCCATTTGGGACACAGTCAGCCCATTTGGGACCCAGTCAGCCCATTTGGGACCCAGCCCATTTGGGACCCAGTCAGCCCATTTGGGACCCAGTCAGCCCATTTGGGACCCAGTCAGCCCATTTGGGACCCAGCCCATTTGGGACCCAGTCAGCCCTTTTGGGACCCAGTCAGCCCATTTGGGACCCAACCCATTTGGGACCCAGCCAGCCCATTTGGGACCCAGCCCATTTGGGACCCAGTCAGCCCATTTGAGACCCAGTCAGCCCATTTGGGACCCAGTCAGCCGATTTGGGACCCAGTTCATTTGGGACCCAGTTCATTTGGGACCCAGTCAGCCCATTTGGGACCCAGTCAGCCCATTTGGGACCCAGTCAGCCCATTTGGGACCCAGTCAGCCCATTTGGGACCCAGCCCATTTGGGACCCAGTCAGCCCATTTGGGACCCAGTCAGCCCATTTGGGACCCATATCATTTGGACCCAGATCATTTGGGACCCAGCTGGGAATCACAGCCAGATCACCCGTGATATTAGTCAGTGTTCAACGATCCCATCATGTAGGTTTCGGTTTTGCTCTGGGGATGGCAGATGGGGGTAAGAATCTAACCCAACCTGGGCTGGTCCAGTGGGACCCAGACCATTTGGGACCCAGCCCATTTGGGACCCAGCCAGCCCATTTGGGACCCAGTCAGCCCATTTGGGACCCAGTCAGCCCATTTGGGACCCAGTCAGCCCATTTGGGACCCAGTTCATTTGGGACCCAGTCAGCTCATTTGGGACCCAGCTCATTTGGGATCCAGAACATTTGGGACCCAGCCCATTTGGGACCCAGTCAGCCCATTTGGGACCCAGTCAGCCCATTTGGGACCCAGCCCATTTGGGACCCAGTCAGCCCATTTGGGACCCAGTCATCCCATTTGGGACCCAGCCTATTTGGGACCCAGTCAGCCCATTTGGGACCCAGTCAGCCCATTTGGGACCCAGTCAGCCCATTTGGGACCCAGCCCATTTGGGACTCAGCCAGCCCATTTGGGACCCAGTCAGCCCATTTGGGACCCAGCCCATTTGGGACCCAGTCAGCCCATTTGGGACCCAGTCAGCCCATTTGAGACCCAGTCAGCCCATTTGGGACCCAGCCCATTTGGGACCCAGTCAGCCCATTTGAGACCCAGTCAGCCCATTTGGGACCCAGTCAGCCCATTTGGGACCCAGTCAGCCCATTTGGGACCCAGCCCATTTGGGACCCAGTCAGCCCATTTGGGACCCAGACCATTTGGGACCCAGTCAGCCCATTTGGGACCCAGTCAGCCCATTTGGGACCCAGCCCATTTGGGACCCAGTCAGCCCATTTGGGACCCTTTCAGCCCATTTGGGACCCAGATAATTTGGGACCCAGCTGGGAATCACAGCCAGATCAGCCGTGATATTAGTCAGTGTTCAACGATCCCATCATGTAGGTTTCGGTTTTGCTCTGGGGATGGCAGATGGGGGTAAGAATCTAACCCAACCTGGGCTGGTCCAGTGGGACCCAGACCATTTGGGACCCAGCCCATTTGGGACCCAGCCAGCCCATTTGGGACCCAGTCAGCCCATTTGGGACCCAGTCAGCCCATTTGGGACCCAGTCAGCCCATTTGGGACCCAGTTCATTTGGGACCCAGTCAGCTCATTTGGGACCCAGCTCATTTGGGACCCAGAACATTTGGGATCCAGCCCATTTGGGACCCAGTCAGCCCATTTGGGACCCAGTCAGCCCATTTGGGACCCAGTCAGCCCATTTGGGACCCAGCCCATTTGGGACCCAGTCAGCCCATTTGAGACCCAGTCAGCCCATTTGGGACCCAGCCCATTTGGGACCCAGTCAGCCCATTTGGGACCCAGTCAGCCCATTTGGGACCCAGATCATTTGGACCCAGATCATTTGGGACCCAGCTGGGAATCACAGCCAGATCACCCGTGATATTAGTCAGTGTTCAACGATCCCATCATGTAGGTTTCGGTTTTGCTCTGGGGATGGCAGATGGGGATAAGAATCTAACCCAACCTGGGCTGGTCCAGTGGAGTATTACAGTAACTAAAACCTGGGCTGGTACAGAGGGGTATTCCAGTAACCCAACCTGGGCTGGTCCAGAGGGTTATTCCAATAACCCAACCTGGGCTGGTCCAGAGGGTTATTCCAATAACCCAACCTGGGCTGTTCCAGAGGGTTATTCCAATAACCCAACCTGGGCTGGTCCAGAGGGTTATTCCAGGAATCCAACCTGGGCTGGTCCAGAGGGTTATTCCAGTAACCCAACCTGGGCTGGTCCAGTGGGGTATTCCAGTAACCCAACCTGGGCTGGTCCAGAGGGATATTCCAGTAACCCAACCTGGGCCTGGGCTGGTCCAGAGGGTTATTCCAGTAACCCAACCTGGGCTGGTCCAGAGGGGTATTCCAGTAACCCAACCTGGGCCTGGGCTGGTCCAGAGGGTTATTCCAGTAACCCAACCTGGGCTGGTCCAGAGGGTTATTCCAGTAACCCAACCTGGGCTGGTCCAGAGGGATATTCCAGTAACCCAACCTGGGCTGGTCCAGAGGGATATTCCAATAACCCAACCTGGGCCTGGGCTGGTCCAGAGGGTTATTCCAGGAACCAAACCTGGACCTGGGCTGATGCAGTGGGGTATTCCAGTAACCCAACCTGGGCTGGTCCAGAGGGATATTTCAGTAACCCAACCTGGACTGGTCCAGAGGGGTATTCCAGTAACCCAACCTGGGCTGGTCCAGAGGGATATTCCAGTAACCCAACCTGGGCTGGTCCAGAGGGATATTCCAGTAACCCAACCTGGGCCTGGGCTGGTCCAGAGGGTTATTCCAGTAACCCAACCTGGGCTGGTCCAGAGGGATATTCCAGTAACCCAACCTGGGCTGGTCCAGAGGGATATTCCAGTAACCCAACCTGGGCTGGTCCAGTGGGTTATTCCAGGAACCCAACCTGAGGCAGGGTGTACTGCTGCTGTAGGTGGTTCCTGGGAGTCAGGGTCTGAGGCAGGGTGTACTGGGCTGTAGGTGGTTCCTGTGGGAGTCAGGGTCTGAGGCAGGACGTACTGGGCTGTAGGTGGATCCTGTGGGAGTCAGGGTCTGAGGCAGGGCGTGCTGGGCTGTAGGTGGTTCGTGAGTCAGGGTCTGAGGCAGGGAGTACTGCTGCTGTAGGTGGTTCGTGAGTCAGG
>NW_025745384.1:30000-115000 GCF_021184085.1 Oncorhynchus gorbuscha | reverse complement strand
TATCCTCGTAGTACATGTCCCACCCACAGAGTCCATGTCTCCTCTATCCTCGTAGTACATGTCCCACCCACAGAGTCCATGTCTCCTCTATCCTCTTAGTACATGTCCCGTCCACAGAGTCCAGAGTCCATGTCTCCTCTATCCTCGTAGTACATGTCCCACCCACAGAGTCCATGTCTCCTCTATCCTCGTAGTACATGTCCCGTCCACAGAATCCAGAGTCCATGTCTCCTCTATCCTCGTAGTACATGTCCCACCCACAGAGTCCATGTCTCCTCTATCCTCGTAGTACATGTCCCGCCCACAGAGTCCATGTCTCCTCTATCCTCGTAGTACATGTCCCACCCACAGAGTCCAGAGTCCATGTCTCCTCTATCCTCGTTGTACATGTCCCGCCCACAGAGTCCATCTCTCCTCTATCCTCGTAGTACATGTCCCACCCACAGAGTCCAGAGTCCATGTCTCCTCTATCCTCGTAGTACATGTCCCGCCCACAGAGTCCAGAGTCCATGTCTCCTCTATCCTCGTAGTACATGTCCCGCCCACAGAGTCCATCTCTCCTCTATCCTCGTAGTACATGTCCCACCCACAGAGTCCATGTCTCCTCTATCCTCGTAGTACATGTCCCACCCACAGAGTCCATGTCTCCTCTATCCTCGTAGTACATGTCCCGCCCACAGAGTCCATGTCTCCTCTATCCTCGTAGTACATGTCCCACCCACAGAGTCCATGTCTCCTCTATCCTCGTAGTACATGTCCCACCCACAGAGTCCATGTCTCCTCTATCCTCGTAGTACATGTCCCACCCACAGAGTCCATGTCTCCTCTATTCTCGTAGTACATGTCCCACCCACAGAGTCCATGTCTCCTCTATCCTCGTAGTACATGTCCCACCCCACAGAGTCCATGTCTCCTCTATTCTCGTAGTACATGTCCCACCCACAGAGTCCATGTCTCCTCTATCCACGTAGTACATGTCCCGCCCACAGAGTCCATGTCTCCTCTATCCTCGTAGTACATGTCCCACCCACAGAGTCCATGTCTCCTCTATCCTCGTAGTACATGTCCCACCCACAGAGTCCATGTCTCCTCTATTCTCGTAGTACATGTCCCACCCACAGAGTCCATGTCTCCTCTATCCTCGTAGTACATGTCCCGCCCACAGAGTCCATGTCTCCTCTATCCTCGTAGTACATGTCCCACCCACACAGAGTCCATGTCTCCTCTATCCTCGTAGTACATGTCCCGCCCACAGAGTCCATGTCTCCTCTATCCTCGTAGTACATGTCCCGCCCACAGAGTCCATGTCTCCTCTATCCTCGTAGTACATGTCCCGCCCACAGAGTCCATGTCTCCTCTATCCTCGTAGTACATGTCCCACCCACAGAGTCCAGAGTCCATGTCTCCTCTACCCTCGTAGTACATGTCCCGCCCACAGAGTCCATGTCTCCTCTATCCTCGTAGTACATGTCCCGCCCACAGAGTCCATGTCTCCTCTATCCTCGTAGTACATGTCCCACCCACAGAGTCCATGTCTCCTCTATCCTCGTAGTACATGTCCCACCCACAGAGTCCATGTCTCCTCTATCCTCGTAGTACATGTCCCACCCACAGAGTCCAGAGTCCATGTCTCCTCTATCCTCGTAGTACATGTCCCGCCCACAGAGTCCATGTCTCCTCTATCCTCGTAGTACATGTCCCGCCCACAGAGTCCATGTCTCCTCTATCCTCGTAGTACATGTCCCACCCACAGAGTCCAGAGTCCATGTCTCCTCTATCCTCGTAGTACATGTCCCGCCCACAGAGTCCATGTCTCCTCTATCCTCGTAGTACATGTCCCACCCACAGAGTCCAGAGTCCATGTCTCCTCTACCCTCGTAGTACATGTCCCGCCCACAGAGTCCATGTCTCTATCCTCGTAGTACATGTCCCCCCCACAGAGTCCATGTCTCCTCTATCCTCGTAGTACATGTCCCGCCCACAGAGTCCATGTCTCCTCTATCCTCGTAGTACATGTCCCGCCCACAGAGTCCATGTCTCCTCTATCCTCGTAGTACATGTCCCGCCCACAGAGTCCATGTCTCCTCTATCCTCGTAGTACATGTCCCACCCACAGAGTCCAGAGTCCATGTCTCCTCTATCCTCGTAGTACATGTCCCGCCCACAGAGTCCATGTCTCCTCTATCCTCGTAGTACATGTCCCACCCACAGAGTCCAGAGTCCATGTCTCCTCTACCCTCGTAGTACATGTCCCGCCCACAGAGTCCATGTCTCCTCTATCCTCGTAGTACATGTCCCCCCCACAGAGTCCATGTCTCCTCTATCCTCGTAGTACATGTCCCGCCCACAGAGTCCATGTCTCCTCTATCCTCGTAGTACATGTCCCGCCCACAGAGTCCATGTCTCCTCTATCCTCGTAGTACATGTCCCGCCCACAGAGTCCATGTCTCCTCTACCCTCGTAGTACATGTCCCGCCCACAGAGTCCATGTCTCCTCTATCCTCGTAGTACATGTCCCGCCCACAGAGTCCATGTCTCCTCTATCCTCGTAGTACATGTCCCGCCCACAGAGTCCATGTCTCCTCTATCCTCGTAGTACATGTCCCACCCACAGAGTCCATGTCTCCTCTATCCTCGTAGTACATGTCCCACCCACAGAGTCCAGAGTCCATGTCTCCTCTATCCTCGTAGTACATGTCCCACCCACAGAGTCCATGTCTCCTCTATCCTCGTAGTACATGTCCCGCCCACAGAGTCCATGTTTCCTTAACAGATGGGGCAGAGATGAAAACATTTTAAACTTATCAACATAAAAATGAATGATGAATCCTTTAAATAAAATAAAAACAGCCTCTCTATTTGTCGCTCCTGCCAATACACGTTGGTTTAAAGTAAACCTCCTCTAAGACTTTGGCAGTACTATATTGTAGCACGGGGAACATCTGGAAAGCATTCTTCTCAATTGTGTTTTTTTTCATTGTTAGTCTTTTAAAACCCAAAGGCCTCTAACTGTTTTCATAATTAAGCATAAAGAACGGTGGATATTGGTTCCTATAATGTTTCATTCATGCGGGCCGGACCCGGACAGGCCCACTCATAAAACCTGGGTTCAGTGGTGAGTGACTACAGGAGCCTGCTGGGCCAAGAACACTGAGTTTCATTAAACCGCTCAGATAAGGCAACACACAAAGGAGGTATCCCTCCCTCCCTCCCTCCCTCCCTCCCTCCCTCCCTCCCTCCCTCCCTCCCTCCCTCCCTCCCTCCCTCCCTCCCTCCCTCCCTCCCTCTCTCTCTCTCTACCTTCCTCCCTCCCTCCACTCCTCTCAGGACTCCCTCCCTCCCTCCACTCCTCTCAGGACTCCCTCCCTCCCTCCCTCCCTCGCTCCCTCCCACCCTCCCTCCCTCCCTCCCTCCCTCCACTCCTCTCAGGACTCCCTCCCTCCCTCCACTCCTCTCAGGACTCCCTCCCTCCCTCCCTCCACTCCTCTCAGGACTCCCTCCCTCCCTCCACTCCTCTCAGGACTCCCTCCCTCCCTCCACTCCTCTCAGGACTCCCTCCCTCCCTCCACTCCTCTCAGGACTCCCTCCACTTCCCTCCCTCCCTCCCTCCCTCCACTCCTCTCAGGACTCCCTCCCTCCCTCCATCCACTCCTCTCAGGACTCCCTCCCTCCACTTCCCTCCCTCCCTCCACTCCTCTCAGGACTCCCTCCCTCCCTACACTCCTCTCAGGACTCCCTCCCTCCCTCCCTCCATCCACTCCTCTCAGGACTCCCTCCCTCCCTCCACTCCTCTCAGGACTCCCTCCCTCCATCCACTCCTCTCAGGACTCCCTCCCTCCCTCCACTCCTCTCAGGACTCCCTCCCTCTCTCCACTCCTCTCAGGACTCCCTCCCTCCATCCACTCCTCTCAGGACTCTCTCCCTCCCTCCCTCCACTCCTCTCAGGACTCCCTCCCTCCCTCCCTCCACTCCTCTCAGGACTCCCTCCCTCCACTCCTCTCAGGACTCCCTCCCTCCACTCCTCTCAGGACTCCCTCTCTCCATCCACTCCTCTCAGGACTCCCTCCCTCCATCCACTCCTCTCAGGACTCCCTCCCTCCCTCCCTCCACTCCTCTCAGGACTCCCTCCCTCCACTCCTCTCAGGACTCCCTCCCTCCCTCCACTCCTCTCAGGACTCCCTCTCTCCATCCACTCCTCTCAGGACTCCCTCCCTCCCCCTCCCTCCACTTCCCTCCCTCCCTCCATCCCTCCACTCCTCTCAGGACTCCCTCCCTCCCTCCCCCTCCCTCCACTTCCCTCCCTCCCTCCATCCATCCACTCCTCTCAGGACTCCCTTCCCTTCCAACATCATGATGTCATCAGGATCTCTGAGCCTGATTTCCTAAATCTGATCCAGGTTGTGAGTTCCTCCTCTGGGCCACCCTGATATGACTGACATCGGACCCCATAACTCCCCACCATTCTGCTGACCACGGCTAAGAGAGGGGAATGGGGGGGCAGATGGGAAACAGCTCAGGGTAAGTCTAACCTTGAGAGAGGAGGGGGTCAGGACCAGATGGGAACAGCTCAGGGTAAGTCTAACCTTGAGAGAGGAGGGGGGGTCAGGACCAGATGGGAACAGCTCAGTGTAAGTCTAACCTTGAGAGAGGAGGGGGTCAGGACCAAATGGGAACAGCTCAGTGTAAGTCTAACCATGAGAGAGGAGGGGGGTCAGGGCCAGATGGGAACAGCTCAGTGTAAGTCTAACCATGAGAGAGGAGGGGGGTCAGGACCAGATGGGAACAGCTCAGGGTAAGTCTAACCTTGAGAGAGGAGGGGGGTCAGGACCAGATGGGAACAGCTCAGTGTAAGTCTAACCTTGAGAGAGGAGGGGGGTCAGGACCAGATGGGAACAGCTCAGTGTAAGTCTAACCATGAGAGAGGAGGGGGGTCAGGACCAGATGGGAACAGCTCAGTGTAAGTCTAACCATGAGAGAGGAGGGGGGTCAGGACCAAATGGGAACAGCTCAGGGTAAGTCTAACCATGAGAGAGGAGGGGGGTCAGGACCAGATGGGAACACAGAGACAGATACTGTAGTGGAGACATGCTCCACACAGAGACAGTTACTGCAGTGGAGACATGCTCCACACAGAGACAATTACTGTAGTCTCAGGAGAGACATGCTCCACACAGAGACAGTTACTGCAGTGGAGACATGCTCCACACAGAGACAGTTACTGTAGTCTCAGTGGAGACATGCTCCACACAGAGACAGTTACTGTAGTCTCAGTGGAGACATGCTCCACACAGAGACAGTTACTGCAGTGGAGACATGCTCCACACAGAGACAGTTACTGCAGTGGAGACATGCTCCACACAGAGACAGTTACTGTAGTCTCAGTGGAGACATGCTCCACACAGAGACAGTTACTGCAGTGGAGACATGCTCCACACAGAGACAGTTACTGCAGTGGAGACATGCTCCACACAGAGACAGTTACTGCAGTGGAGACATGCTCCACACAGAGACAATTACTGTAGTCTCAGGAGAGACATGCTCCACACAGAGACAGTTACTGCAGAGGAGACATGCTCCACACAGAGACAGTTACTGTAGTCTCAGTGGAGACATGCTCCACACAGAGACAGTTACTGTAGTCTCAGTGGAGACATGCTCCACACAGAGACAATTACTGTAGTCTCAGTGGAGACATGCTCCACACAGAGACAGTTACTGTAGTCTCAGTGGAGACATGCTCCACACAGAGACAGTTACTGTAGTCTCAGTGGAGACATGCTCCACACAGAGACAGTTACTGCAGTCTCAGTGGAGACATGCTCCACACAGAGACAGTTACTGTAGTCTCAGTGGAGACATGCTCCACACAGAGACAGTTACTGTAGTCTCAGTGGAGACATGCTCCACACAGAGACAGTTACTGTAGTCTCAGGAGAGACATGCTCCACACAGAGACAGTTACTGTAGTCTCAGTGGAGACATGCTCCACACAGAGACAGTTACTGTAGTCTCAGTGGAGACATGCTCCACACAGAGACAGTTACAGTAGTCTCAGTGGAGACATGCTCCACACAGAGACAGTTACAGTAGTCTCAGTGGAGACATGCTCCACACAGAGACAGTTACTGTAGTCTCAGTGGAGACATGCTCCACACAGAGACAGTTACTGCAGTGGAGACATGCTCCACACAGAGACAGTTACTGCAGTGGAGACATGCTCCACACAGAGACAGTTACTGCAGTGGAGACATGCTCCACACAGAGACAGTTACTGTAGTGGAGACATGCTCCACACAGAGACAGTTACTGTAGTCTCAGTGGAGACATGCTCCACACAGAGACAGTTACTGTAGTCTCAGTGGAGACATGCTCCACACAGAGACAGTTACTGCAGTCTCAGTGGAGACATGCTCCACACAGAGACAGTTACTGTAGTCTCAGTGGAGACATGCTCCACACAGAGACAGTGGAGACAGTAGTCTCAGTGGAGACATGCTCCACACAGAGACAGTTACTGTAGTCTCAGTGGAGACATGCTCCACACAGAGACAGTTACTGCAGTGGAGACATGCTCCACACAGAGACAGTTACTGCAGTGGAGACATGCTCCACACAGAGACAGTTACTGCAGTGGAGACATGCTCCACACAGAGACAGTGCAGTGGAGACATGCTCCACACAGAGACAGTTACTGCAGTGGAGACATGCTCCACACAGAGACAGTTACTGCAGTGGAGACATGCTCCACACAGAGACAGTTACTGCAGTGGAGACATGCTCCACACAGAGACAGTTACTGCAGTGGAGACATGCTCCACACAGAGACAGTTACTGTAGTGGAGACATGCTCCACACAGAGACAGTTACTGTAGTCTCAGTGGAGACATGCTCCACACAGAGACAGTTACTGTAGTCTCAGTGGAGACATGCTCCACACAGAGACAGTTACTGCAGTCTCAGTGGAGACATGCTCCACACAGAGACAGTTACTGTAGTCTCAGTGGAGACATGCTCCACACAGAGACAGTTACTGTAGTCTCAGTGGAGACATGCTCCACACAGAGACAGTTACTGTAGTCTCAGGAGAGACATGCTCCACACAGAGACAGTTACTGTAGTCTCAGGAGAGACATGCTCCACACAGAGACAGTTACTGTAGTCTCAGTGGAGACATGCTCCACACAGAGACAGTTACTGCAGTCTCAGTGGAGACATGCTCCACACAGAGACAGTTACTGCAGTGAAGACATGCTCCACACAGAGACAGTTACTGTAGTGGAGACATGCTCCACACAGAGACAGTTACTGTAGTCTCAGTGGAGACATGCTCCACACAGAGACAGTTACAGTAGTCTCAGTGGAGACTTGCTCCACACAGAGACAGTTACTGTAGTCTCAGTGGAGACATGCTCCACACAGAGACAGTTACTGTAGTCTCAGTGGAGACATGCTCCACACAGAGACAGTTACAGTAGTCTCAGTGGAGACTTGCTCCACACAGAGACAGTTACAGTAGTCTCAGTGGAGACATGCTCCACACAGAGACAGTTACTGTAGTCTCAGTGGAGACATGCTCCACACAGAGACAGTTACTGCAGTGGAGACATGCTCCACACAGAGACAGTTACTGCAGTGGAGACATGCTCCACACAGAGACAGTTACTGTAGTGGAGACATGCTCCACACAGAGACAGTTACTGTAGTCTCAGTGGAGACATGCTCCACACAGAGACAGTTACTGCAGTCTCAGTAGAGACATGCTCCACACAGAGACAGTTACTGTAGTCTCAGTGGAGACATGCTCCACACAGAGTCAGTTACTGTAGTCTCAGTGGAGACATGCTCCACACAGAGACAGTTGCTGTAGTCTCAGTAGAGACATGCTCCACACAGAGACAGTTACTGCAGTGGAGACATGCTCCACACAGAGACAGTTACTGCAGTGGAGACATGCTCCACACAGAGACAGTTACTGCAGTGGAGACATGCTCCACACAGAGACAGTTACTGCAGGGAATCTGACAGCAACTGAAGCCAAGCCTGCACATCCTCACGAGACAAACCAGATACAGCCATAGCTCAGGTCACAGACTGACTTACCAAGCAACAAATAAATGAAGACATAAATAAAAGCCAAATCTTCCTCCCTTCCGGGGCCAGGAGAACAGACGACCCTGCAGAGAAAGAGTTGCTGGCAACATCTCCTGTCTCTCACTCTCTCTCTCTCTCTCTCTCTCTCTCTCTCTCTCTCTCTCTCTCTCTCTCTCTCTCTCTCTCTCTCTCTCTCTCTCTCTTCTCCTCTCATCTCTCCTCTCATCTCTCTCTCTCTCTCTCTCTCTCTCTCTCTCTCTCTCTCTCTCTCTCTCTCTCTCTCTCTCTCTCTCTCTCTCTCTCTCTCTCTCTCTCTCTCTCTCTTCCTCTCTCTCATTTCTCCTCTCATCTCTCCTCTCATCTCTCCTCTCTCTGTCTCTCTCTTTCTCAGGGGTTATCACAGCCCTCTCTCTCATTCTATCTCTCCCTCTCTCTTTCTCTATCTCCTCTCTCTCCTCTCTCCTCTCTCTGTCTCTCTCAGGGGTTATCACAGCCCTCTCTCTCTCATTTCTCCTCTCATCTCTCCTCTCTCTGTCTCTCTCTTTCTCAGGGGTTATCACAGCCCTCTCTCTCTCATTCTCTCTCTCTCTCCCTCTCTCTTTCTCTATCTCTCTCCTCTCTCTCCTTTCTCCTCTCATCTCTCTGTCTCTCACTTTCTCTCGCTCTCTTTCTCTATCTCCTCTCTCCCTCCTAGAGCCTGATAACTCTCTCCTCTCTCCTCTCTCCCTCCTAGAGCCTAATAACTCTCTCTCTCTCTCTCTCTCTCTCTCTCTCTCTCTCTCTCTCTCTCTCTCTCTCTCTCTCTCTCTCTCTCTCTCTCTCTCTCTCTCTCTCTCTCTCTCTCTCATTCTCTCCCTCCCTCCTAGAGCCTGATAACGCTCTCCTCTCTCCTCTCTCATTCTCTCCCTCCTAGAGCCTCATAACTCTCTTTCTCATTCTCCCCTCTCTCCTCTCTCCCTCCTAGAGCCTGATAACTCTCTCTCTCTCATTCTCTCCTCTCTCCTCTCTCCCTCCTAAAGCCTGATAAATCTCTCCTCTCTCCTCTCCTCTCTCTCATTCTCTCTCTCCCTCCTAGAACCTGATAACTCTCTCCTATCTCCTCTCTCATTCTCTCCCTCCCTCCTAGAGCCTCATAACTATCTCTCTCTCATTCTCTCCCTCCCTCCTAGAGCCTGATAACTCTCTCCTCTCTCTCATTCTCTCTCTCCCTCCTAGAGTCTAATAACTCTCTCCTCTCTCCTCTCTCTCTCTCTCTCTCATTCTCTCCCTCCTTCCCTCCTAGAGCCTGATAACTCTCTCCTCTCTCTCATTCTCTCCCTCCCTCCTAGAGTCTAATAACTCTCTCCTCTCCCCCCTCTCTCTCTCTCTCTCTCTCTCTCTCTCTCTCTCTCTCTCTCTCTCTCTCATTCTCTCCCTCCCTCCTAGAGCCTGATAACTCTCTCCTCTCTCCTCTCTCATTCTCTCCCTCCTAGAGCCTCATAACTCTCTCTCTCTCATTCTCTCCTCTCTCCTCTCTCCCTCCTAGAGCCTGATAACTCTCTCTCTCTC
Organism: Oncorhynchus gorbuscha; assembly: GCF_021184085.1. Classification (NCBI taxonomy): domain Eukaryota; kingdom Metazoa; phylum Chordata; class Actinopteri; order Salmoniformes; family Salmonidae; genus Oncorhynchus; species Oncorhynchus gorbuscha. The sequence goes on along the minus strand of NW_025745384.1, from coordinate 105,361 downwards.
ATTCTCTCCTCTCTCCTCTCTCCCTCCTAAAGCCTGATAAATCTCTCCTCTCTCCTCTCTCATTCTCTCCCTCCTAGAGCCTCATAACTCTCTCTCTCTCATTCTGTCCTCTCTCCTCTCTCCCTCCTAGAGCCTGATAACTCTCTCCTCTCTCCTCTCTCCCTCCTAGAGCCTGATAACTCTTTCCTCCCTCTCATTCTCTCCCTCCCTCCTAGAGCCTCATAACTCTCTCTCTCATTCTCTCCCTCCCTCCTAGAGCCTGATAACTCTCTCCTCTCTCTCATTCTCTCTCTCCCTCCTAGAGCCTGATAACTCTCTCCTATCTCCTCTCTCATTCTCTCCCTCCCTCCTAGAGCCTCATAACTCTCTCTCTCTCATTCTCTCCCTCCCTCCTAGAGCCTGATAACTCTCTCCTCTCTCTCATTCTCTCTCTCCCTCCTAGAGTCTAATAACTCTCTCCTCTCTCCTCTCTCTCTCTCTCTCTCTCTCTCATTCTCTCCCTCCTTCCCTCCTAGAGCCTGATAACTCTCTCCTCTCTCTCATTCTCTCTCTCCCTCATAGAGTCTAATAACTCTCTCCTCTCTCTCTCTCTCTCTCTCTCTCTCTCTCTCTCTCTCTCTCTCTCTCTCTCTCTCTCTCTCTCTCTCTCTCTCTCTTCTCTCTCATTCTCTCCCTCCTAGAGCCGAATAACTCTTGTAGGATGCCAGCTCTGTGGCTGGAACCTCTCACACCATCGCCATGAACATTAGAGAGGCCTAGAAGAAACAAGTGAGAGTGGAGGACGAGAGGAACATGAGTAGAAGGAAGAGGGGTTGAGGCTTTACAACAGAGAGAGCTGAGTGGACATCTCTCTGCTCCTCTCCTCTCCTCTCCTCTCTGATCCCCCAGAAGGAAGAGGGGTTGTGGCTTTCCAACAGAGAGAGAGCTGACTTCGATGCCATGAAGTGGCGGTGTTCGCCTTAGCAATCTCACTCGGATAAAGACCTCCATTCCTGTCATTATTGAAAGAGATCATGATACCTCACATCTCAAAATAGGGCTACTTAATGTTAGATCCCTTACTTCAAAGGCAATTATAGTCAATGAACTAATCACTGTCGTGCTATAAATTCACAGACAACACAAAGATTCCTTGATGTCCTTCCAGATTCCCTCTGTCTACCCATGGACGCCAGAGGACAAAAATCAGTTCACCACCTAACTGAGGAACTCAATTTAACCTTGCGCAATACCCTAGATGCAGTTGCACCCCTAAAAACTAAAAACATTTTTCATAAGAAACTAGCTCCCTGGTACACAGAAAATACCCGCACTCTGAAGCAAGCTTCTAGAAAATTGGAACGGAAATGGCGCCACACCAAACTGGAAGTCTTCCGAATAGCTTGGAAAGACAGTACCGTGCAGTTCCTCAAGGTTCCATTTTAGGTCCACTATTGTTTTCACTATATATTTTACCTCTTGGGGATGTCATTCGAAAACATAATGTTAACTTTCACTGCTATGCGGATAACACACAGCTGTACATTTCAATGAAACATGGTGAAGCCCCAAAATTGCCCTCGCTAGAAGCATGTGTTTCAGACATAAGGAAGTGGATGGCTGCAAACTTTCTACTTTTAAACTCGGACAAAACAAAGATGCTTGTTCTAGGTCCCAAGAAACAAAGAGATCTTCTGTTGAATCTGACAATTAATCTTAATGGTTGTACAGTCGTCTCAAATAAAACTGTGAATGACCTCGGCGTTACTCTGGACCCTGATCTCTCTTTTGAAGAACATATCAAGACCATTTCAAGGACAGCTTTTTTCCATCTATGTAACATTGCAAAAATCAGAAACTTTCTGTCCAAAAATGATGCAGAAAAATGAATCCATGCTTTTGTCACTTCTAGGTTAGACTACTGCAATGCTCTACTTTCCAGCTACCCGGATAAAGCACTAAATAAACTTCAGTTAGTGCTAAATACGGCTGCTAGAAGCCTGACTAGAACCCCAAAATTTGATCATATTACTCCAGTGCTAGCCTCTCTACACTGGCTTCTTGTCAAAGCAAGGGCTGATTTCAAGGTTTTACTGCTAACCTACAAAGCATTACATGGGCTTGCTCCTACCTACCTCTCTGATTTGGTCCTGCCGTACATACCTACACGTACGCTACGGTCACAAGATGCAGGCCTCCTAATTGTCCCTAGAATTTCTAAGCAAACAGCTGGAGGCAGGGCTTTCTCCTATAGAGCTCCATTTTTATGGAACGGTCTGCCTACCCATGTCAGAGACGCAAACTCGGTCTCAACCTTTAAGTCTTTACTGAAGACTCATCTCTTCAGTGGGTCATATGATTGAGTGTAGTCTGGCCCAGGAGTGGGAAGGTGAACGGAAAGGCTCTGGAGCAACGAACCGCCCTTGCTGTCTCTGCCTGGCCGGTTCCCCTCTTTCCACTGGGATTCTCTGCCTATAACCCTATTACAGGGGCTGAGTCACTGACTTACTGGGGCTCTCTCATGCCGTCCCTGCAGGGGGTGCGTCACTTGAGTGGGTTGAGTCACTGATGTGATCATCCTGTCTGGGTTGGCGTCCCCCCCTTGGGTTGTGCTGTGGCGGAGATCTTTGTGGGTTATACTCAGCCTTGTCTCAGGATGGTAAGTTGGTGGTTGAAGATATCCCTCTAGTGGTGTGGGGACTGTGCTTTGGCAAAGTAGGTGGGGTTATATCCTTCCTGTTTGGCCCTGTCCGGGGGTGTCCTCGGATGGGGCCACAGTGTCTCCTGACCCCTCCTGTCTCAGCCTCCAGTATTTATGCTTGCAGTTGTTTATGTGTCGAGGGGCTAGGGTCAGTTTGTTATATCTGGAGTACTTCTCCTGTCCTATTCGGTGTCCTGTGTGAATTTATGTGTGCTCTCTCTAATTCTCGCTTTCTCTCTTTCTTTCTCTATCTCGGAGGACCTGAGCCCTAGGACCATGCCTCAGGACTACCTGACATGATGACTCCTTGCTGTGCCCAGTCCACCTGGCCGTAATGCTGCTCCAGTTTCAACTGTTCTGCCTTATTATTATTGGACCATGCTGGTCATTTATTAACATTTTGGCCATGTTATGTTATAATCTCCACCCGGCACAGCCAGAAGAGGACTGGCCACCCCACATAGCCTGGTTCCTCTCTAGGTTTCTTCCTAGGTTTTGGCCTTTCTAGGGAGATTTTCCTAGCCAACTGTCACGCATTGGTCTTAGTATTTTGTGTTTTCTTTAATTATTTGATCAGGCCAGGGTGTGACATGGGTTTATGTTATATTGTATGTTCGTATTGGGGTTTGTAGTATTTGGGATCGCGGCTGATTAGGGGTGTTGTATAGGCTTGGCTGCCTGAGGCGGTTCTCAATCAGAGTCAGGTGATTCTCGTTGTCTCTGATTGGGAACCGTATTTAGGTAGTCTGGTTTCGCTTTGTATTTCGTGGGTGATTGTTCCTGTCTCTGTGTAGTTTCACCAGATAGGCTGTATTAGTATTTAGTATTTAGTATTAGTATTTTGTATCGTTATTTCATGTGTCACTTTTTCTATTAAAGTCATGAGTAACCACTACGCTGCATTGCGGTCCGACTCTCTTTCGACAAACGAAGAACACCGTTACACCAACGTGCTTCTACACCTGCATTGCTTGCTGTTTGGGGTTTTAGGCTGGGTTTCTGTACAGCACTTTGAGATATCAGCTGATGTACGAAGGGCTATATCAATACATTTGATTTGATTTGATTTGAAGATCAGACCAAACATTTACCAAACTATTAGCTACGATAATTACACACTCTTTCCCACATGCTAATAACACTCTAACAGTCCAATTTGAATCATTCTCCGAGATTTGAGCCCAAAAAATCTGAAATATTTTCATTATTTCTGCTGCACTCTGGCCGGAGAACAAATCACTAATCAATAATCAATCCTGAAAACATCCTGGAGGTCATTTATTCCAGAACGTTCCTGCCAGTAGAGACACCCGTTCTAACTTCCCAATGACCAAGGTAGGAGGGTGGATTGTCTGGGAGGAAACACGTCTTTATAACCATTAAACTGAGACGGGAAAACCAGTTACATGAAGGTGCTCATCTCAACACCAACCGTGATGCTTTGATTGGGACAGAACACTGCGGATTGTGACCAATGGTGGTTGACCAGGAAGTGAGGAAGTTCTGTTCAGTGTGAACTGGAGTTGAAACTCTGGGAACCAGAAACCAGAGAAACGCCATCCCTCTCTCTCTCTCTCTGATGAGATGAGAGTACAAAGAGAGAGAGGAGGCTGAGGTCTGGAAAGACTGGTTGAAACACTCCAGAGCCGCTTCTGAGGGAGAGAGAGAGAGAGAGAGAGAGAGAGAGAGAGAGAGAGAGAGAGAGAGAGAGAGAGAGAGAGAGAGAGAGAGAGAGAGAGAGAGAGAGAGAGAGAGAGAGAGAGAGAGAGATAGAGAGCGAGATAGAGAGAGAAAGAGACAGAGAGAGAGAGACAGAGAGAGAGAGAGAGAGAGAGAGAGACAGAGAGAGACAGAGAGAGAGAGAGAGACAGAGACAGAGAGAGAGAAAGAGAGAGAGAGACAGAGAGAGAGAGAGAGACAGAGAGAGACAGAGAGAGGGCGTGTATTGATGTGAATACTAGTGTATCAGTCCTGACTCCACAGAAAAGTACATCCATTGAAGAACTTCCAGACACCAAGTGGAAGCCTTACAGGTTACTCATGACTTTAATGAACAGAATAGCGGTACGTGAAATAACTGAAATACAAAAACAACAGAACGTGAAACTAATTACAGCCTATCTGGTGACTACAACACAGAGACAGGAACAACCACCCACAAAATACAAAGCGAACTCAGGCTACCTAAATACGGTTCCCAATCAGAGACAACGAGAATCACCTGACTCTGATTGAGAACCGCCTCAGGCAGCCAAGCCTATACAACACCCCTAATCAGCCGCGATCCCAAATACTACAAACCCCAATACGAAAAACAACATATAAACCCATGTCACACCCTGGCCTACCCAAACATATAACACAAACACAAGATACAATGACCAAGGCGTGACAATATAGTTCTAGATAATACACTGATATATATAGTTCTGGATAATACACTGATATATATAGTTCTAGATAATACACTGATATATATAGTTCTAGATAATACACGGATATATATAGTTCTAGATAATACACTGATATATATAGTTCTAGATAATACACTGATATATATAGTTCTAGATAATACACTGATATATAGTTCTAGATAATACACTGATATATATAGTTCTAGATAATACACTGATATATATATAGTTCTAGATAATACACTGATATATATAGTTCTAGATAATACACTGATATATATATAGTTCTAGATAATACACTGATATATATATATAGTTCTAGATAATACACTGATATATATATATATAGTTCTAGATAATACACTGATATATATAGTTCTAGATAATACACTGATATATATATAGTTCTAGATAATACACTGATATATATATAGTTCTAGATAATACACTGATATATATTTCTAGATAATACACTGATATATAGTTCTAGATAATACACTGATATATATAGTTCTAGATAATACACTGATATATATATATAGTTCGAGATAATACACTGATATATATAGTTCTAGATAATACACTTATATATATATAGTTCTAGATAATACACTGATATATATATAGTTCTAGATAATACACTGATATATATAGTTCTAGATAATACACAGATATATATATAGTTCTAGATAATACACTGATATATATAGTTCTAGATAATACACTGATATATATATATAGTTCTAGATAATACACTGATATATAGTTCTAGATAATACACTGATATATATATATAGTTCTAGATAATACACTGATATATATATAGTTCTAGATAATACACTGGTATACATATAGTTCTAGATAATACACTGATATATATAGTTCTAGATAATACACTGATATATTTATATAGTTCTAGATAATACGCTGTTTTGCTAACACATACTGATATATATAGTTCTCGATAATACACTGATATATATAGTTCTAGATAATACACTGATATATATATAGTTCTAGATAATACACTGATATATATATAGTTCTAGATAATACACTGATATATATATATAGTTCTAGATAATACACTGATATATATAGTTCTAGATAATACACTGATATATATAGTTCTAGATAATACACTGATATATATATAGTTCTAGATAATACACTGATATATATATATTTCTAGATAATACACTGATATATAGTTCTAGATAATACACTGATATATATAGTTCTAGATAATACACTGATATATATATAGTTCGAGATAATACACTGATATATATAGTTCTAGATAATACACTTATATATATATAGTTCTAGATAATACACTGATTTTTATAGTTCTAGATAATACACTGATATATATATATAGTTCTAGATAATACACTGATATATATATAGTTCTAGATAATACACTGATATATATAGTTCTAGATAATACACTGATATATATAGTTCTAGATAATACACTGATATATATATATAGTTCGAGATAATACACTGATATATATAGTTCTAGATAATACACTTATATATATATAGTTCTAGATAATACACTGATATATATATAGTTCTAGATAATACACTGATATATATAGTTCTAGATAATACACAGATATATATATAGTTCTAGATAATACACTGATATATATAGTTCTAGATAATACACTGATATATATATATAGTTCTAGATAATACACTGATATATAGTTCTAGATAATACACTGATATATATATATATAGTTCTAGATAATACACTGATATATATATAGTTCTAGATAATACACTGGTATACATATAGTTCTAGATAATACACTGATATATATAGTTCTAGATAATACACTGATATATTTATATAGTTCTAGATAATACGCTGTTTTGCTAACACATACTGATATATATAGTTCTCGATAATACACTGATATATATAGTTCTAGATAATACACTGATATATATATAGTTCTAGATAATACACTGATATATATATATAGTTCTAGATAATACACTGATATATATATATAGTTCTAGATAATACACTGATATATATAGTTCTAGATAATACACTGATATATATAGTTCTAGATAATACACTGATATATATATAGTTCTAGATAATACACTGATATATATATATTTCTAGATAATACACTGATATATAGTTCTAGATAATACACTGATATATATAGTTCTAGATAATACACTGATATATATATAGTTCGAGATAATACACTGATATATATAGTTCTAGATAATACACTTATATATATATAGTTCTAGATAATACACTGATATATATATAGTTCTAGATAATACACTGATATATATAGTTCTAGATAATACACTGATATATATATAGTTCTAGATAATACACTGATATATATAGTTCTAGATAATACACTGATATATATAGTTCTAGATAATACACTGATATATATAGTTCTAGATAATACACTGTTTTGCTAACACATACTGATATATATAGTTCTAGATAATACACTGATATATATAGTTCTAGATAATACACTGATATATATAGTTCTATATAATACACTGTTTTGCTAACACATACTGATATATATAGTTCTAGATAATACACTGATATATATATAGTTCTAGATAATACACTGATATATATATAGTTCTAGATAATACACTGATTTTTATAGTTCTAGATAATACACTGATATATATATATAGTTCTAGATAATACACTGATATATATATAGTTCTAGATAATACACTGATATATATAGTTCTAGATAATACACTGATATATATAGTTCTAGATAATACACTGATATATATATAGTTCGAGATAATACACTGATATATATAGTTCTAGATAATACACTTATATATATATAGTTCTAGATAATACACTGATATATATATAGTTCTAGATAATACACTTATATATATAGTTCTAGATAATACACTAATATATATATAGTTCTAGATAATACACTGATATATATAGTTCTAGATAATACACTGATATATATAGTTCTAGATAATACACTGATATATATAGTTCTAGATAATACACTGTTTTGCTAACACATACCGATATATATAGTTCTAGATAATACACTGATATATATAGTTCTAGATAATACACTGATATATATAGTTCTAGATAATACACTGTTTTGCTAACACATACTGATATATATAGTTCTAGATAATACACTGATATATATATAGTTCTAGATAATACACTGATATATATATAGTTCTAGATAATACACTGATATATATAGTTCTAGATAATACACTGATATATATAGTTCTAGATAATACACTGTTTTGCTAACACATACCGATATATATAGTTCTAGATAATACACTGATATATATAGTTCTAGATAATACACTGATATATATAGTTCTAGATAATACACTGTTTTGCTAACACATACTGATATATATAGTTCTAGATAATACACTGATATATATATAGTTCTAGATAATACACTGATATATAGTTCTAGATAATACACTGATATATATAGTTCTAGATAATACACTGATATATATATAGTTCGAGATAATACACTGATATATATAGTTCTAGATAATACACTTATATATATATAGTTCTAGATAATACACTGATTTTTATAGTTCTAGATAATACACTGATATATATATATAGTTCTAGATAATACACTGATATATATATAGTTCTAGATAATACACTGATATATATAGTTCTAGATAATACACTGATATATATAGTTCTAGATAATACACTGATATATATATATAGTTCGAGATAATACACTGATATATATAGTTCTAGATAATACACTTATATATATATAGTTCTAGATAATACACTGATATATATATAGTTCTAGATAATACACTGATATATATAGTTCTAGATAATACACAGATATATATATAGTTCTAGATAATACACTGATATATATAGTTCTAGATAATACACTGATATATATATATAGTTCTAGATAATACACTGATATATAGTTCTAGATAATACACTGATATATATATATATAGTTCTAGATAATACACTGATATATATATAGTTCTAGATAATACACTGGTATACATATAGTTCTAGATAATACACTGATATATATAGTTCTAGATAATACACTGATATATTTATATAGTTCTAGATAATACGCTGTTTTGCTAACACATACTGATATATATAGTTCTCGATAATACACTGATATATATAGTTCTAGATAATACACTGATATATATATAGTTCTAGATAATACACTGATATATATATATAGTTCTAGATAATACACTGATATATATATATAGTTCTAGATAATACACTGATATATATAGTTCTAGATAATACACTGATATATATAGTTCTAGATAATACACTGATATATATATAGTTCTAGATAATACACTGATATATATATATTTCTAGATAATACACTGATATATAGTTCTAGATAATACACTGATATATATAGTTCTAGATAATACACTGATATATATATAGTTCGAGATAATACACTGATATATATAGTTCTAGATAATACACTTATATATATATAGTTCTAGATAATACACTGATATATATATAGTTCTAGATAATACACTGATATATATAGTTCTAGATAATACACTGATATATATATAGTTCTAGATAATACACTGATATATATAGTTCTAGATAATACACTGATATATATAGTTCTAGATAATACACTGATATATATAGTTCTAGATAATACACTGTTTTGCTAACACATACTGATATATATAGTTCTAGATAATACACTGATATATATAGTTCTAGATAATACACTGATATATATAGTTCTATATAATACACTGTTTTGCTAACACATACTGATATATATAGTTCTAGATAATACACTGATATATATATAGTTCTAGATAATACACTGATATATATATAGTTCTAGATAATACACTGATTTTTATAGTTCTAGATAATACACTGATATATATATATAGTTCTAGATAATACACTGATATATATATAGTTCTAGATAATACACTGATATATATAGTTCTAGATAATACACTGATATATATAGTTCTAGATAATACACTGATATATATATAGTTCGAGATAATACACTGATATATATAGTTCTAGATAATACACTTATATATATATAGTTCTAGATAATACACTGATATATATATAGTTCTAGATAATACACTTATATATATAGTTCTAGATAATACACTAATATATATATAGTTCTAGATAATACACTGATATATATAGTTCTAGATAATACACTGATATATATAGTTCTAGATAATACACTGATATATATAGTTCTAGATAATACACTGTTTTGCTAACACATACCGATATATATAGTTCTAGATAATACACTGATATATATAGTTCTAGATAATACACTGATATATATAGTTCTAGATAATACACTGTTTTGCTAACACATACTGATATATATAGTTCTAGATAATACACTGATATATATATAGTTCTAGATAATACACTGATATATATATAGTTCTAGATAATACACTGATATATATAGTTCTAGATAATACACTGATATATATAGTTCTAGATAATACACTGTTTTGCTAACACATACCGATATATATAGTTCTAGATAATACACTGATATATATAGTTCTAGATAATACACTGATATATATAGTTCTAGATAATACACTGTTTTGCTAACACATACTGATATATATAGTTCTAGATAATACACTGATATATATATAGTTCTAGATAATACACTGATATATATATAGTTCTAGATAATACACTGATATATATATAGTTCTAGATAATACACTGATATATTTATATAGTTCTAGATAATACACTGATATATATAGTTCTAGATAATACACTGATATATAGTTCTAGATAATACACTGATATATAGTTCTAGATAATACACTGATATATATAGTTCTAGATAATACACTGATATAGATATAGTTCTAGATAACACACTGATATATATAGTTCTAGATAATACACTGATATATATATATAGTTCTAGATAATACACTGATATATATATAGTTCTAGATAATACACTGATATATATATAGTTCTAGATAATACACTGATATATATAGTTCTAGATAATACACTGATATATAGTTCTAGATAATACACTGATATATATAGTTCTAGATAATACACTGATATATATAGTTCTAGATAATACACTGTTTTGCTAACACATACTGATATTTGCAGGGAACATGGGATTATCCCGAATAATTCACAGCACTGTTACTGTATAATACAGTAAGTCTGTTGCCGATGGTTTCTGTCTGCTCCGATGGAGAAAGAGGGGATCCTGGCTTCCCTAAAACAGCTGTTGCTGTCTGCTACGATGGAGAAAGAGGGGATCATGGCTTCCCTAAAACAGCTGTTGCTGTCTGCTACGATGGAGAAAGAGGGGATCCTGGCTTCCCTAAAACAGCTGTTGCTGTCTGCTACGATGGAGAAAGAGGGGATGCTGGCTTCCCTAAAACAGCTGTTGCTGTCTGCTACGATGGAGAAAGAGGGGATCATGGCTTCCCTAAAACAGCTGTTGCTGTCTGCTACGATGGAGAAAGAGGGGATCATGGCTTCCCTAAAATAGCTGTTGCTGTCTGCTCCGATGGAGAAAGAGGGGATCCTGGCTTCCCTAAAATAACTGTTGCTGTCTGCTACGATGGAGAAAGAGGGGATCATGGCTTCCCTAAAACAGCTGTTGCTGTCTGCTACGATGGAGAAAGAGGGGATCATGGCTTCCCTAAAACAGCTGTTGCTGTCTGCTACGATGGAGAAAGAGGGGATCATGGCTTCCCTAAAATAGCTGTTGCTGTCTGCTCCGATGGAGAAAGAGGGGATCCTGGCTTCCCTAAAATAACTGTTGCTGTCTGCTACGATGGAGAAAGAGGGGATCATGGCTTCCCTAAAATAGCTGTTGCTGTCTGCTACGATGGAGAAAGACGGGATCCTGGCTTCCCTAAAACAGCTGTTGCTGTCTGCTACGATGGAGAAAGAGGAGATCCTGGCTTCCCTAAAATAGCTGTTGCTGTCTGCTCCGATGGAGAAAGAGGGGATCCTGGCTTCCCTAAAACAGCTGTTGCTGTCTGCTCCGATGGAGAACGAGGGGATCATGGCTTCCCTAAAATAGCTGTTGCTGTCTGCTCCGATGGAGAAAGAGGGGATCATGGCTTCCCTAAAATAGCTGTTGCTGTCTGCTCCGATGGAGAAAGAGGGGATCATGGCTTCCCTAAAACAGCTGTTGCTGTCTGCTCCGATGGAGAAAGAGGAGATCCTGGCTTCCCTAAAATAGCTGTTGCTGTCTGCTCCGATGGAGAAAGAGGGGATCCTGGCTTCCCTAAAACAGCTGTTGCTGTCTGCTCCGATGGAGAACGAGGGGATCATGGCTTCCCTAAAATAGCTGTTGCTGTCTGCTACGATGGAGAAAGAGGAGATCATGGCTTCCCTAAAACAGCTGAAAACTGCTTGAGCAGACAAAGTAGAGAACTATCTGTGTTTCATTATGGACCTGTGAGACCAATGTGAAAATGTGATGATGTATATGACTCAAGCAGATTGTGGATACATCGTGGGATCCAATCCAACAATTTCAACTCAATTCAACTGTAAAAAATAAATAAATTAAGAAAGTAAAATCTGGAGTCCCCTTTTTTTTCTTCCTTTCTCGTGTTTCATTGTCTTTAACCTCTTATTGACCTCTCCGGCCTTTCTCGTGTTTCATTGTCTTTAACCTCTTATTGACCTCTCCGGCCAAAACTCTGTCCAGTCATCAAACATGAACATCTGTCTGGATGAAAATGAAAACCTGAACAAAATCATGTGAAACAAACTTGAAATATATGTAAATATGATCATCTTATCATCAATCTGTTTTTGAAACTGCTGATGATTTCAGTATGTTGCGTTCTGCGTTCTGCGTTCTGAGTTATGTAAGCCGTGTCATTTGGACAAGCTCTTGGCTCGGCCCCTGCGCTGAACGATCTCTCTGCTTATGTCCCAGATGGGGCCCTATTCCCCGATGTAGTGCACTACTTTAGACCAGAAGCCCTATGGGTAGTGCACTACTTTAGACAGGAAGCCCTACGGGACCTGCTCTAAAGTAGTGCACTATAAAGGGGATAGTGTTCCGTCTGGGACGGAGCCTGTGTGTAGGCGGCTGTGTTGGAGCAAGAGGCTGCATTGTGTTTTTTCCGTCCCTAGGGACCATGACCTCTGACCTTTCTAAGTGTACTGTTCTCTTGGCTGTCCTCTTCCTGTCCCCCTGTCCACCCTAAAGGCTAGGACTAAAGAGCCTCGCGTTACCGCGGTTACCGGCAGAAGAGGTGAGCCTGCCAGTCAAACTTCACTTCATATGAGAGGAGAGCAGGTATGAGCTCTTGGTCCCTAAAACCAAATGGGAGGGACAACAACAACATAACAAAACACATCTCCCATCTGCCACTCCATCTTTTACAGAATTCCCTCAGATCCCCTCAAATGGAAAGCCTCCCCCCTTTCTGCAAGGGAAGTTAATGACCAATGCACTTTGGAGGATTCTCCAGTTCCAAGTTCAGAGCGATTTGGGGGGGGGGGGGTGTTGGGAGGAACAGGGCTGGAGGGGGACGAGGTAGAGGGGAGAGGGGTGTGTGTTGGAGGGGACGAGGTAGAGGGGAGAGGGGTGTGTGTTGGGGGAACAGGGCTGGAGGGGGACGAGGTAGAGGGGGAGAGGGGTGTGTGTTGGAGGGGGACGAGGTAGAGGGGGAGAGGGGTGTGTGTTGGGGGAACAGGGCTGGAGGGGGACGAGGTAGAGGGGGAGAGGGTGTGTTGGGAGGAACAGGGCTGGAGGGGGACGAGGTAGAGGGGAGAGGGGTGTGTGTTGGGAGGAACAGGGCTGGAGGGGGACGAGGTAGAGGGGTAGAGGGGTGTATGTCGGGGGGAACAGGGCTGGAGGGGGACGAGGTAGAGGGGAGAGGGGTGTATGTTGGGAGGAACAGGGCTGGAGGGGGACAAGGTAGAGGGGGAGAGGGGTGTGTGTTGGGAGGAACAGGGCTGGAGGGGAACGAGTTAGAGGGGGAGAGGGTGTATGTTGGGGGAAACAGGGTTGGAGGGGAACGAGGTAGAGGGCGAGAGGGGTGTATGTTGGGGGAACAGGGTTGGAAGGGGACGAGGTAGAGGGGTAGAGGGGTGTATGTTGGGGGGAACAGGGCTGGACGGGGACGAGGTAGAGGGGAGAGGGGTGTATGTTGGGAGGAACAGGGCTGGAGGGGGACAAGGTAGAGGGGAGAGGGGTGTGTGTTGGGAGGAACAGGGCTGGAGGGGAACGAGGTAGAGGGGGAGAGGGGTGTATGTTGGGGGAAACAGGGTTGGACGGGGAACGAGGTAGAGGGCGAGAGGGGTGTATGTTGGGGGAACAGGGTTGGAAGGGGACGAGGTAGAGGGGTAGAGGGGTGTATGTTGGGGGAACAGGGCTGGACGGGGACGAGGTAGAGGGGAGAGGGGTGTATGTTGGGAGGAACAGGGCTGGAGGGGGACAAGGTAGAGGGGGAGCGGGCAGTGTGTTGGGGGGAACAGGGCTGGAAGGGGACGAGGTAGAGGGGAGAGGTGGAGGGGGAGAGGGGTGTATGTTGGGGGGAACAGGGCTGGAAGGGGACGAGGTAGAGGGGGAGAGGGGTGTATGTTGGGGGAACAGGGCTGGAGGAGGACGAGGTAGAGGGGAGAGGGTGTATGTTGGGGGAACAGGGCTGGAAGGGGACGAGGTAGAGGGGGAGAGGGGTGTATGTTGGGGGAACAGGGCTGGAGGGGGACGAGGTAGAGGGGGAGAGGGGTGTATGTTGGGGGGAACAGGGCTGGAGGGGGACGAGGTAGAGGGGAGAGGGGTGTATGTTGGGGGAACAGGGCTGGAGGGGGACGAGGTAGAGGGGTGTATGTTGGGAGGAACAGGGCTGGAGGAGGACAAGGTAGAGGGGGAGAGGGGTGTGTGTTGGAGGGGGACGAGGTAGAGGGGGAGAGGGGTGTGTGTTGGGGGAACAGGGCTGGAGGGGGACGAGGTAGAGGGGGAGAGGGGTGTGTGTTGGAGGGGGACGAGGTAGAGGGGGAGAGGGGTGTGTGTTGGGGGAACAGGGCTGGAGGGGGACGAGGTAGAGGGGGAGAGGGGTGTGTGTTGGGAGGAACAGGGCTGGAGGGGGACGAGGTAGAGGGGGAGAGGGGTGTGTGTTGGGAGGAACAGGGCTGGAGGGGGACGAGGTAGAGGGGTAGAGGGGTGTATGTCGGGGGAACAGGGCTGGAGGGGGACGAGGTAGAGGGGAGAGGGGTGTATGTTGGGAGGAACAGGGCTGGAGGGGGACAAGGTAGAGGGGAGAGGGGTGTGTGTTGGGAGGAACAGGGCTGGAGGGGAACGAGTTAGAGGGGGAGAGGGGTGTATGTTGGGGGAAACAGGGTTGGAGGGGAACGAGGTAGAGGGCGAGAGGGGTGTATGTTGGGGGAACAGGGTTGGAAGGGGACGAGGTAGAGGGGTAGAGGGGTGTATGTTGGGGGGAACAGGGCTGGACGGGGACGAGGTAGAGGGGAGAGGGGTGTATGTTGGGAGGAACAGGGCTGGAGGGGGACAAGGTAGAGGGGGAGAGGGGTGTGTGTTGGGAGGAACAGGGCTGGAGGGGAACGAGGTAGAGGGGGAGAGGGGTGTATGTTGGGGGAAACAGGGTTGGACGGGGAACGAGGTAGAGGGCGAGAGGGGTGTATGTTGGGGGGAACAGGGTTGGAAGGGGACGAGGTAGAGGGTAGAGGGGTGTATGTTGGGGGGAACAGGGCTGGACGGGGACGAGGTAGAGGGGAGAGGGGTGTATGTTGGGAGGAACAGGGCTGGAGGGGGACAAGGTAGAGGGGAGCGGGCAGTGTGTTGGGGGGAACAGGGCTGGAAGGGGACGAGGTAGAGGGGAGAGGTGGAGGGGGAGAGGGGTGTATGTTGGGGGAACAGGGCTGGAAGGGGACGAGGTAGAGGGGGAGAGGGGTGTATGTTGGGGGAACAGGGCTGGAGGAGGACGAGGTAGAGGGGAGAGGGGTGTATGTTGGGGGAACAGGGCTGGAGGAGGACGAGGTAGAGGGGAGAGGGGTGTATGTTGGGGGAACAGGGCTGGAAGGGGACGAGGTAGAGGGGGAGAGGGGTGTATGTTGGGGGAACAGGGCTGGAGGGGGACGAGGTAGAGGGGAGAGGGGTGTATGTTGGGGGGAACAGGGCTGGAGGGGGACGAGGTAGAGGGGGAGAGGGGTGTATGTTGGGGGAACAGGGCTGGAGGGGGACGAGGTAGAGGGGTGTATGTTGGGAGGAACAGGGCTGGAGGAGGACAAGGTAGAGGGGGAGAGGGGTGTGTTTGGAGGGGGACGAGGTAGGGGGAGAGGGGTGTGTGTTGGGGGGAACAGGGCTGGAGGGGGACGAGGTAGAGGGGGAGAGGGGTGTGTGTTGGAGGGGGACGAGGTAGAGGGGGAGAGGGGTGTGTGTTGGGGGAACAGGGCTGGAGGGGGACGAGGTAGAGGGGGAGAGGGGTGTGTGTTGGGAGGAACAGGGCTGGAGGGGGACGAGGTAGAGGGGGAGAGGGGTGTGTGTTGGGAGGAACAGGGCTGGAGGGGGACGAGGTAGAGGGGTAGAGGGGTGTATGTCGGGGGAACAGGGCTGGAGGGGGACGAGGTAGAGGGGAGAGGGGTGTATGTTGGGAGGAACAGGGCTGGAGGGGGACAAGGTAGAGGGGAGAGGGGTGTGTGTTGGGAGGAACAGGGCTGGAGGGGAACGAGTTAGAGGGGGAGAGGGGTGTATGTTGGGGGAAACAGGGTTGGAGGGGAACGAGGTAGAGGGCGAGAGGGGTGTATGTTGGGGGAACAGGGTTGGAAGGGGACGAGGTAGAGGGGTAGAGGGGTGTATGTTGGGGGGAACAGGGCTGGACGGGGACGAGGTAGAGGGGAGAGGGGTGTATGTTGGGAGGAACAGGGCTGGAGGGGGACAAGGTAGAGGGGGAGAGGGGTGTGTGTTGGGAGGAACAGGGCTGGAGGGGAACGAGGTAGAGGGGGAGAGGGGTGTATGTTGGGGGAAACAGGGTTGGACGGGGAACGAGGTAGAGGGCGAGAGGGGTGTATGTTGGGGGGAACAGGGTTGGAAGGGGACGAGGTAGAGGGGTAGAGGGGTGTATGTTGGGGGGAACAGGGCTGGACGGGGACGAGGTAGAGGGGAGAGGGGTGTATGTTGGGAGGAACAGGGCTGGAGGGGGACAAGGTAGAGGGGGAGCGGGCAGTGTGTTGGGGGAACAGGGCTGGAAGGGGACGAGGTAGAGGGGGAGAGGTGGAGGTGGAGAGGGGTGTATGTTGGGGGGAACAGGGCTGGAAGGGGACGAGGTAGAGGGGGAGAGGGGTGTATGTTGGGGGAACAGGGCTGGAGGAGGACGAGGTAGAGGGGAGAGGGGTGTATGTTGGGGGAACAGGGCTGGAAGGGGACGAGGTAGAGGGGGAGAGGGGTGTATGTTGGGGGGAACAGGGCTGGAGGGGGACGAGGTAGAGGGGGAGAGGGGTGTATGTTGGGGGGAACAGGGCTGGAGGGGGACGAGGTAGAGGGGGAGAGGGGTGTATGTTGGGGGAACAGGGCTGGAGGGGGACGAGGTAGAGGGGTGTATGTTGGGAGGAACAGGGCTGGAGGAGGACAAGGTAGAGGGGGAGAGGGGTGTGTGTTGGGAGGAACAGGGCTGGAGGGGGACGAGGTAGAGGGGTAGAGGGGTGTATGTTGGGGGGAACAGGGCTGGAGGGGGACGAGGTAGAGGGGAGAGGGGTGTATGTTGGGAGGAACAGGGCTGGAGGGGGACAAGGTAGAGGGGGAGAGGGGTGTGTGTTGGGAGGAACAGGGCTGGAGGGGAACGAGGTAGAGGGGGAGAGGGTTGTATGTTGGGGGAAACAGGGTTGGAGTGGAACGAGGTAGAGGGCGAGAGGGGTGTATGTTGGGGGAACAGGGTTGGAAGGGGACGAGGTAGAGGGGTAGAGGGGTGTATGTTGGGGGAACAGGGCTGGACGGGGACGAGGTAGAGGGGAGAGGGGTGTATGTTGGGAGGAACAGGGCTGGAGGGGGACAAGGTAGAGGGGGAGAGGGGTGTGTGTTGGGAGGAACAGGGCTGGAGGGGAACGAGGTAGAGGGGGGAGAGGGGTGTATGTTGGGGGAAACAGGGTTGGACGGGGAACGAGGTAGAGGGCGAGAGGGGTGTATGTTGGGGGGAACAGGGTTGGAAGGGGACGAGGTAGAGGGGTAGAGGGGTGTATGTTGGGGGGAACAGGGCTGGACGGGGACGAGGTAGAGGGGAGAGGGGTGTATGTTGGGAGGAACAGGGCTGGAGGGGGACAAGGTAGAGGGGGAGCGGGCAGTGTGTTGGGGGTAACAGGGCTGGAAGGGGACGAGGTAGAGGGGGAGAGGTGGAGGGGGAGAGGGGTGTATGTTGGGGGGGGAACAGGGCTGGAAGGGGACGAGGTAGAGGGGAGAGGGGTGTATGTTGGGGGGAACAGGGCTGGAGGAGGACGAGGTAGAGGGGAGAGGGGTGTATGTTGGGGGGAACAGGGCTGGAAGGGGACGAGGTAGAGGGGGAGGGGTGTATGTTGGGGGGAACAGGGCTGGAGGGGGACGAGGTAGAGGGGGAGAGGGGTGTATGTTGGGGGGAACAGGGCTGGAGGGGGACGAGGTAGAGGGGTGTATGTTGGGAGGAACAGGGCTGGAGGGGGACAAGGTAGAGGGGGAGAGGGGTGTGTGTTGGGAGGAACAGGGCTGGAGGGGGACGAGGTAGAGGGGGAGAGGGGTGTGTGTTGGGAGAAACAGGGCTGGAGGGGAACGAGGTAGAGGGGGAGAGGGGTGTATGTTGGGGGAAACAGGGTTGGAGGGGAACGAGGTAGAGGGCGAGGGGGTGTATGTTGGGGGAACAGGGTTGGAAGGGGACGAGGTAGAGGGGTAGAGGGGTGTATGTTGGGGGGAACAGGGCTGGACGGGGACGAGGTAGAGGGGAGAGGGGTGTATGTTGGGAGGAACAGGGCTGGAGGGGGACAAGGTAGAGGGGGAGAGGGGTGTGTGTTGAGAGGAACAGGGCTGGAGGGGAACGAGGTAGAGGGGAGAGGAGTGTATGTTGGGGGAAACAGGGTTGGACGGGGAACGAGGTAGAGGGCGAGAGGGGTGTATGTTGGGGGGAACAGGGTTGGAAGGGGACGAGGTAGAGGGGTAGAGGGGTGTATGTTGGGGGAACAGGGCTGGACGGGGACGAGGTAGAGGGGAGAGGGGTGTATGTTGGGAGGAACAGGGCTGGAGGGGGACAAGGTAGAGGGGGAGCGGGAAGTGTGTTGGGGGGAACAGGGCTGGAAGGGGACGAGGTAGAGGGGAGAGGTGGAGGGGAGAGAGGGGTGTATGTTGGGGGAACAGGGCTGGAAGGGGACGAGGTAGAGGGGGAGAGGGGTGTATGTTGGGGGAACAGGGCTGGAGGAGGACGAGGTAGAGGGGAGAGGGGTGTATGTTGGGGGAACAGGGCTGGAAGGGGACGAGGTAGAGGGGGAGAGGGGTGTATGTTGGGGGGAACAGGGCTGGAGGGGGACGAGGTAGAGGGGGAGAGGGGTGTATGTTGGGGGAACAGGGCTGGAGGGGGACGAGGTAGAGGGGAGAGGGGTGTATGTTGGGGGGAACAGGGCTGGAGGGGGACGAGGTAGAGGGGGAGAGGGGTGTATGTTGGGGGAAACAGGGTTGGACGGGGAACGAGGTAGAGGGCGAGAGGGGTGTATGTTGGGGGGAACAGGGTTGGAAGGGGACGAGGTAGAGGGGTAGAGGGGTGTATGTTGGGGGAACAGGGCTGGACGGGGACGAGGTAGAGGGGAGAGGGGTGTATGTTGGGAGGAACAGGGCTGGAGGGGGACAAGGTAGAGGGGGAGCGGGCAGTGTGTTGGGGGTAACAGGGCTGGAAGGGGACGAGGTAGAGGGGGAGAGGTGGAGGGGGAGAGGGGTGTATGTTGGGGGGAACAGGGCTGGAAGGGGACGAGGTAGAGGGGGAGAGGGGTGTATGTTGGGGGAACAGGGCTGGAGGAGGACGAGGTAGAGGGGAGAGGGGTGTATGTTGGGGGGAACAGGGCTGGAAGGGGACGAGGTAGAGGGGGAGAGGGGTGTATGTTGGGGGGAACAGGGCTGGAGGGGGACGAGGTAGAGGGGGAGAGGGGTGTATGTTGGGGGAACAGGGCTGGAGGGGGACGAGGTAGAGGGGTGTATGTTGGGAGGAACAGGGCTGGAGGGGGACAAGGTAGAGGGGGAGAGGGGTGTGTGTTGGGAGGAACAGGGCTGGAGGGGGACGAGGTAGAGGGGGAGAGGGGTGTGTGTTGGGAGAAACAGGGCTGGAGGGGAACGAGGTAGAGGGGGAGAGGGGGTGTATGTTGGGGGAAACAGGGTTGGAGGGGAACGAGGTAGAGGGCGAGAGGGGTGTATGTTGGGGGAACAGGGTTGGAAGGGGACGAGGTAGAGGGGTAGAGGGGTGTATGTTGGGGGGAACAGGGCTGGACGGGGACGAGGTAGAGGGGAGAGGGGTGTATGTTGGGAGGAACAGGGCTGGAGGGGGACAAGGTAGAGGGGGAGAGGGGTGTGTGTTGAGAGGAACAGGGCTGGAGGGGAACGAGGTAGAGGGGGAGAGGAGTGTATGTTGGGGGAAACAGGGTTGGACGGGGAAGGAGGTAGAGGGCGAGAGGGGTGTATGTTGGGGGGAACAGGGTTGGAAGGGGACGAGGTAGAGGGGAGAGGGGTGTATGTTGGGAGGAACAGGGCTGGAGGGGGACAAGGTAGAGGGGGAGCGGGAAGTGTGTTGGGGGAACAGGGCTGGAAGGGGACGAGGTAGAGGGGGAGAGGTGGAGGGGAGAGGGGTGTATGTTGGGGGGAACAGGGCTGGAAGGGGACGAGGTAGAGGGGGAGAGGGGTGTATGTTGGGGGGAACAGGGCTGGAGGAGGACGAGGTAGAGGGGAGAGGGGTGTATGTTGGGGGAACAGGGCTGGAAGGGGACGAGGTAGAGGGGGAGAGGGGTGTATGTTGGGGGGAACAGGGCTGGAGGGGGACGAGGTAGAGGGGGAGAGGGGTGTATGTTGGGGGGAACAGGGCTGGAGGGGGACGAGGTAGAGGGGGAGAGGGGTGTATGTTGGGGGAACAGGGCTGGAGGGGGACGAGGTAGAGGGGTGTATGTTGGGAGGAACAGGGCTGGAGGGGGACAAGGTAGAGGGGGAGAGGGGTGTGTGTTGGGGGAACAGGGCTGAAAGGGGACGAGGTAGAGGGGGAGAGGTAGAGGGGGAGAGGGGTGTATGTTGTGGGGAACAGGGCTGGAGGGGGACGAGGTAGAGGGGGAGAGGGGTGTGTGTTGGGGGAAAAAGGGCTGGAAGGGGACGAGGTAGAGGGGGAGAGGGGTGTATGTTGGGGGAACAGGGCTGGAGGGGGACGAGATAGAGGGGAGAGGGGTGTATGTTGGGGGAACAGGGCTTCGAGGGGGACGAGGTAGAGGGGTGTATGTTGGGAGGAACAGGGCTGGAGGGGGACGAGATAAAGGGGTGTATGTTGGGAGGAACAGGACTGGAGGGGGACGAGGTAGAGGGGTGTATGCTGGGGGAACAGGGCTGGAGGGGGACGAGGTAGAGGGGGAGAGGGGTGTGTGTTGGGGGAACAGGGCTGGAGGGGTACGAGGTAGAGGGGTGTATGTTGGGGGAACAGGGTTGGAGGGGGACGAGGTAGAGGGGGAGAGGGGTGTGTGTTGGGGGAACAGGGCTGGAAGGGGACGAGGTAGAGGGGGAGAGGGGTGTGTGTTGGGAGGAACAGGGCTGGAAGGGGACGAGGTAGAGGGGGAGAGGGGTGTGTGTTGGGGGGAACAGGGCTGGAAGGGGACGAGGTAGAGGGGAGAGGTAGAGGGGGGAGAGGGTATGTGTTGGGGGAAACAGGGCTGGAAGGGGACGAGGTAGAGGGGGAGAGGCGTGTATGTTGGGGGAACAGGGCTAGAGGGGGACGAGGTAGAGGGGAGAGGGGTGTGTGTTGGGGGGAACAGGGCTGGAGAGGGACGAGGTAGAGGGGAGAGAGGGGTGTGTTGGGGGAACAGGGCTGGAGGGGGACGAGGTAGAGGGGGAGAGGTAGAGGGGGAGAGGCGTGTATGTTGGGGGGAACAGGGCTGGAGGGGGACGAGGTAGAGGGGGAGAGGGGTGTGTGTTGGGGGAACAGGGCTGGAGGGGGACGAGGTAGAGGGAGAGAGGGGTGTGTTGGGGGAACAGGGCTGGAGGGGGACGAGGTAGAGAGAGATGTCTGTTGGGGGAAACAGGGTTGGAGGGGGACGAGGTAGAGGGGAGAGGGGTGTATGTTGGGGGGAACAGGGCTGGAGGGGGACGAGGTAGAGGGGGAGGGGTGTATGTTGGGGGAACAGGGTTGGAGGGGGACGAGGTTAGAGGGGGAGGGGTGTATGTTGGGGGAACAGGGTTGGAGGGGGACGAGGTTAGAGGGGGAGGGGTTTGTGTGTTGGGGTGGGCAGAGAAGGAGAGGGTGTGTATTGAGGGTGATATGGGGAGAGGGGTGTGGGAGAAGGGATGTGGAGGGTGTTGGTTTGGCCCAAAGTTCACTGAAGTGGATCAATAGATATGACCTACAGTGTTGGGCTGGTTTGGCCCAGAGTTTACTGATCAATAGACATGACCTTCAGTGTTGGGCTGATTTGGCCCAGAGTTTACTGAAGTGGATCAATAGATATGACCTTCAGTGTTGGGCTGGTTTGGCCCAGAGTTTACTGAAGTGGATCAATAGATATGACCTTCAGTGTTGGGCTGGTTTGGCCCAGAGTTTACTGAAGTGGATCAATAGATATGACCTTCAGTGTTGGGCTGGTTTGGCCCAGAGTTTACTGATCAATAGACATGACCTTCAGTGTTGGGCTGGTTTGGCCCAGAGTTTACTGAAGTGCATCAATAGATATGACCTTCAGTGTTGGGCTGGTTTGGCCCAGAGTTTACTGAAGTGGATCAATAGATATGACCTTCAGTGTTGGGCTGGTTTGGCCCAGAGTTTACTGAAGTGGATCAATAGATATGACCTTCAGTTTTGGGCTGGTTTGGCCCAGAGTTTACTGAAGTGGATCAATAGATATGACCTTCAGTGTTGGGCTGGTTTGGCCCAGAGTTTACTGAAGTGGATCAATAGATATGACCTTCAGTGTTGGGCTGGTTTGGCCCAGAGTTTACTGAAGTGGATCAATAGATATGACCTTCAGTGTTGGGCTGGTTTGGCCCAGAGTTTACTGAAGTGGATCAATAGATATGACCTTCAGTGTCGGGCTGGTTTGGCCCAGAGTTTACTGAAGTGGATCAATAGATATGACCTTCAGTGTCGGGCTGGTTTGGCCCAGAGTTGACTAGAGTTGTGGAAAAAAACAAAAACATTTGGACACATGTGGCCCAAACTCACAGCCTGAAGCCTGGGAGGCATGGCCTAATTAGGGTCCATGTTTACTCTTCAGATCCGTCATGAAGTTTCAGGAAAAGCTGCCAGTCCTCCAAGTGTCTGCTAGCAATCAAGGTCTGCATGATTGACGTTGCTGAAAGTGAAACACATCTCAACAGTTGTCAAAGTGAATGATGTTATTGGGAGGGGGGAAAACCCCCTACATCTGATTAATGGTTGGGTTGATACCATGACTTGGAGCTTGGCTCCTCAGCAGGAGAACCAGTCTTCTTCACTTAGCTAGGATGGTTAGTGATTTATTCATTGTTTCACAACACACGCAACAAAAACACTCTAGATGTTGTTCCAGTCTTCTCGTCTTGGGTAGGTACATATCAATGACCTTGAATGAAGGAATCACATCGAGGTGTAGACCTGACGTACCCAAACACATATGATCCTGTCCAGTCAAAGACCTGACGAAGACATTATTAGTCAAGATATCTCCTCATCAGGCAAAGACCTGTACGAAGACATTATTAGTCAAGATATCTCCTGTCCAGTCAAAGACCTGACGAAGACATTATTAGTCAAGATATCTCCTGTCCAGTCAAAGACCTGACGAAGACATTATTAGTCAAGATATCTCCTGTCCAGTCAAAGACCTAACGAAGACATTATTAGTCAAGATATCTCCTGTCCAGTCAAAGACCTGACGAAGACATTATTAGTCAAGATATCTCCTGTCCAGTCAAAGACCTGACGAAGACATTATTAGTCAAGATATCTCCTGTCCAGTCAAAGACCTGACGAAGACATTATTAGTCAAGATATCTCCTGTCCAGTCAAAGACCTAACAAAGACATTATTAGTCAAGATATCTCCTGTCCAGCCCAGTGTGTTGAGGGTAGCTGTATTAGTCTAGATATTTCCTGTCCAGCCCAGTGGTCTCCAGTGTGTTGAGGGTAGCTGTATTAGTCTAGATATCTCCTGTTCAGCCCAGTGGGTTGAGGGTAGCTGTATTAGTCTAGATATCTCCTGTCCAGCCCAGTGGTCTCCAGTGGGTTGAGGGTAGCTGTATTAGTCTAGATATCTCCTGTCCAGCCCAGTGGTCTCCAGTGTGTTGAGGGTAGCTGTATTAGTCTAGATATCTCCTGTCCAGCCCAGTGGTCTCCAGTGTGTTGAGGGAAGCTGTATTAGTCTAGATATCTCCTGTCCAGCCCAGTGGTCTCCAGTGTGTTGAGGGTAGCTGTATTAGTCTAGATATCTCCTGTCCAGCCGAGTGGTCTCCAGTGTGTTGAGGGTAGCTGTATTAGTCTAGATATCTCCTGTCCAGCCCAGTGGTCTCCAGTGTGTTGAGGGTAGCTGTATTAGTCTAGATATCTCCTGTCCAGCCCAGTGGTCTCCAGTGTGTTGAGGGTAGCTGTATTAGTCTAGATATCTCCTGTCCAGCCCAGTGGTCTCCAGTGTGTTGAGGGTAGATGTATTAGTCTAGATATCTCCTGTCCAGCCCAGTGGTCTCCAGTGTGTTGAGGGTAGCTGTATTAGTCTAGATATCTCCTGTCCAGCCCAGTGGTCTCCAGTATGTTGAGGGTAGCTGTATTAGTCTAGATATCTCCTGTCCAGCCCAGTGGTCTCCAGTGTGTTGAGGGTAGCTGTATTAGTCTAGATATCTCCTGTCCAGCCCAGTGGTCTCCAGTGTGTTGAGGGTAGCTGTATTAGTCTAGATATCTCCTGTCCAGCCGAGTGGTCTCCAGTGTGTTGAGGGTAGCTGTATTAGTCTAGATATCTCCTGTCCAGCCCAGTGGTCTCCAGTGTGTTGAGGGTAGCTGTATTAGTCTAGATATCTCCTGTCCAGCCCAGTGGTCTCCAGTGTGTTGAGGGTAGCTGTATTAGTCTAGATATCTCCTGTCCAGCCCAGTGGTCTCCAGTGTGTTGAGGGTAGCTGTATTAGTCTAGATATCTCCTGTCCAGCCCAGTGGTCTCCAGTGTGTTGAGGGTAGCTGTATTAGTCTAGATATCTCCTGTCCAGCCCAGTGGTCTCCAGTGTGTTGAGGGTAGCTGTATTAGTCTAGATATCTCCTGTCCAGCCCAGTGGTCTCCAGTGTGTTGAGGGTAGCTGTATTAGTCTAGATATCTCCTGACCTGCCCAGTGTGTTGAGGGTAGCTGTATTATTCTAGATACCTCCTGTCCAGCCCAGTGTGTTGAGGGAAGCTGTATTAGTCTAGATATCTCCTGACCTGCCCAGTGTGTTGAGGGTAGCTGTATTAGTCTAGATATCTCCTGTCCAGCCCAGTGTGTTGAGGGTAGCTGTATTAGTTTAGAGACCTCCTGTCCAGCCCAGTGGTCTCCAGTTTTTTGAGGGTAGCTGTATTAATTTAGATATCTCCTGTCCAGCCCAGTGTGTTGAGGGTAGCTGTATTAATTTGGATATCTCCTGTCCAGCCCAGTGCTCTCCAGTCTGTTGAGGGTAGCTGTATTAGTTTAGATATCTCCTGTCCAGCCCAGTGGTCTCCAGTGGGTTGAGGGTAGCTGTATTAGTCTAGATATCTCCTGTCCAGCCCAGTGGTCTCCAGTGGGTTGAGGGTAGCTGTATTAGTCTAGATATTTCCTGTACAGCCCAGTGGTCTCCAGTGTGTTGAGGGTAGCTGTATTAGTCTAGATATCTCCTGTCCAGCCCAGTGGTCTCCAGTGTGTTGAGGGTAGCTGTATTAGTCTAGATATCTCCTGTCCAGCCCAGTGGTCTCCAGTGTGTTGAGGGTAGCTGTATTAGTCTAGATATCTCCTGTCCAGCCCAGTGGTCTCCAGTGTGTTGAGGGTAGCTGTATTAGTCTAGATATCTCCTGTCCAGCCCAGTGGTCTCCAGTGTGTTGAGGGTAGCTGTATTAGTCTAGATATCTCCTGTCCAGCCCAGTGGTCTCCAGTGGGTTGAGGGTAGCTGTATTAGTCTAGATATTTCCTGTCCAGCCCAGTGGTCTCCAGTGTGTTGAGGGTAGCTGTATTAGTCTAGATATCTCCTGTCCAACCCAGTGGTCTCCAGTGTGTTGAGGGTAGCTGTATTAGTCTAGATATCTCCTGTCCAGCCCAGTGTGTTGAGGGTAGCTGTATTAGTCTAGATATCTCCTGACCTGCCCAGTGTGTTGAGGGTAGCTGTATTACTCTAGATATCTCCTGACCTGCCCAGTGTTTTGAGGGTAGCTGTATTAGTCTAGATATCTCCTGTCCAGCCCAGTGTGTTGAGGGTAGCTGTATTAGTCTAGATATCTCCTGTCCAGCCCAGTGGTCTCCAGTTTGTTGAGGGTAGCTGTATTCATTTAGATATCTCCTGTCCAGCCCAGTGGTCTCCAGTGGGTTGAGGGTAGCTGTATTAGTCTAGATATCTCCTGTCCAGCCCAGTGGTCTCCAGTGGGTTGAGGGTAGCTGTATTAGTCTAGATATCTCCTGTCCAGCCCAGTGATCTCCAGTGGGTTGAGGGTAGCTGTATTAGTCTAGATATCTCCTGTCCAGCCCAGTGGTCTCCAGTGGGTTGAGGGTAGCTGTATTAGTCTAGATATCTCCTGTCCAGCCCAGTGGTCTCCAGTGTGTTGAGGGTAGCTGTATTAGTCTAGATATCTCCTGTCCAGCCCAGTGGTCTCCAGTGGGTTGAGGGTAGCTGTATTAGTCTAGATATCTCCTGTCCAGCCCAGTGTGTTGAGGGTAGCTGTATGTCTGCTAAATGACTTAAATGTAAATGTAAATGTATTAGTCTAGATATCTCCTGTCCAGCCCAGTGTGTTGAGGGTAGCTGTATTAGTTTAGATACCTACTGTCCAGCCCAGTGTGTTGAGGGTAGCTGTATTAGTCTAGATATCTCCTGTCCAGCCCAGTGGTCTCCAGTGGGTTGAGGGTAGCTGTATTAGTCTAGATATCTCGTGTCCAGCCCAGTGTGTTGAGGGTAGCTGTATTAGTCTAGATATCTCCTGTCCAGCCCAGTGTGTTGAGGGTAGCTGTATTAGTTTAGATACCTCCTGTCCAGCCCAGTGTGTTGAGGGTAGCTGTATTAGTCTAGATATCTCCTGACCTGCCCAGTGTGTTGAGGGTAGCTGTATTAGTTTAGATATCTCCTGTCCAGCCCAGTGGTCTCCAGTGTGTTGAGGGTAGCTGTATTCATTTAGATATCTCCTGTCCAGCCCAGTGTGTTGAGGGTGGCTGTATTATTCTAGATACCTCCTGTCCAGCCCAGTGTGTTGAGGGAAGCTGTATTAGTCTAGATATCTCCTGACCTGCCCAGTGTGTTGAGGGTAGCTGTATTAGTCTAGATATCTCCTGTCCAGCCCAGTGGTCTCCAGTGGGTTGAGGGTAGCTGGTCCTAGTAGGGCTGCTTTCCACAAGGCAATGTGATGGTGTTAATGTTATTGCTATGGTGATGGTGTTAATGCTATTACTATGGTGATGGTGTTAATGTTATTACTATGGTGATGGTGTTAATGTTATTAATATGGTGATGGTGTTAATGTTATTAATATGGTGATGGTGTTAATGTTATTACTATGGTGATGGTGTTAATGTTATTACTATGGTGATGGTGTTAATGTTAGTAATATGGTGATGTTGTTAATGTTATTACTATGGTGATGGTGTTAATGTTATTACTATGGTGATGGTGTTAATGATATTACTATGGTGATGGTGTTAATGTTATTAATATGGTGTTAATGTTATTGCTATGGTGATGGTGTTAATGTTATTACTATGGTGATGGTGTTAATGTTATTACTATGGTGATGGTATTAATGTTATTGCTATGGTGATGGTGTTAATGTTATTACCATGGTGTTAATGTTATTACTATGGTGATGGTGTTAATGTTATTACTATGGTGATGGTGTTAATGTTATTACTATGGTGATGGAGTTAATGTTATTACTGTGGTGATGGTGTTAATGTTATTACAATGGTGATGGTGTTAATGTTATTACTACGGTGATGGTGTTCATGTTATTACTATGGTGATGGTGTTAATGTTATTACTACGGTGATGGTGTTAATGTTATTACTATGGTGATGGTGCTAATGTTATTACTATGGTGATGGTGTTAATGTTATTACTATGGTGTTAATGTTATTAATATGGTGATGGTGTTAATGTTATTACTATGGTGATGGTGTTAATGTTATTACTATGGTGATGGCGTTAATGTTATTACTATGGTGATGGTGTTAATGTTATTACTATGGTGATGGTGTTAATGTTATTACTATGGTGATGGTGTTCATGTTATTACTATGGTGATGGTGTTAATGATATTACTATGGTGATGGTGTTAATGTTATTACTATGGTGATGGTGTTAATGTTATTACTATGGTGATGGTGTTAATGTTATTACTATGGTGTTAATATTATTACTATGGTGATGGTGTTAATGTTATTAATATGGTGATGGTGTTAATGTTATTACTATGGTGTTAATGTTATTACTATGGTGTTAATATTATTACTATGGTGATGGTGTTCATGTTATTACTATGGTGATGGTGTTAATGATATTACTATGGTGATGGCGTTAATGTTATTACTATGGTGATGGTGTTAATGTTATTACTATGGTGATGGTGTTAATGTTATTACTATGGTGTTAATGTTATTAATATGGTGATGGTGTTAATGTTATTACTATGGTGTTAATGTTATTACTATGGTGATGGTGTTAATGTTATTACTATGGTGATGGTGTTGATGTTATTACTATGGTGATGGTGTTAATGTTATTACTATGGTGATGGTGTTAATGTTATTAATATGGTGATGGTGTTAATGTTATTAATATGGTGATGGTGTTAATGTTATTTCTATGGTGTTAATGTTATTACTATGGTGTTAATGTTATTACTATGGTGATGGTGTTAATGTTATTAATATGGTGATGGTGTTAATGTTATTACTATGGTGTTAATGTTATTACTATGGTGATGGTGTTAATGTTATTACTATGGTGATGGTGTTAATGTTATTACTATGGTGATGGTGTTAATGTTATTACTATGGTGATGGTGTTAATGTTATTACTATGGTGATGGTGTTAATGTTATTAATATGGTGATGGTGTTAATGTTATTGCTATGGTGTTAATGTTATTACTATGGTGATGGTGTTAATGTTATTACTATGGTGATGGTGTTCATGTTATTAATATGGTGTTAATGTTATTAATATGGTGATGGTGTTAATGTTATTAATATGGTGATGGTGTTAATGTTATTACTATGGTGATGGTGTTAATGTTATTACTATGGTGATGGTGTTAATGATATTACTATGGTGATGGTGTTAATCCTATTACTATAGTGATGGTGTTAATGTTATTACTATGGTGATGGTGTTAATGTTATTACTATGGTGATGGTGTTCATGTTATTAATATGGTGATGGTGTTAATGCTATTACTATGGTGATGGTGTTAATGTTATTACTATGGTGATGGTGTTAATGTTATTACTATGGTGATGGTGTTAATGTTAGTAATATGGTGATGGTGTTAATGTTATTACTATGGTGATGGTGTTAATGTTATTACTATGGTGATGGTGTTAATGTTATTACTATGGTGATGGTGTTAATGTTATTACTATGGTGATGGTGTTAATGTTAGTAATATGGTGATGGTGTTAATGTTATTACTATGGTGATGGTGTTAATGTTATTACTGTTGTGATGGTGTTAATGTTATTACTATGGTGATGGTGTTAATGTTATTAATATGGAGGATATGAAGACAGGTGAAGAAAGGTTTGTTATTTCTACATCCACCTGGTCTTCAAGTGGACCTCTACATTGATCTATGGCATGTCGTCCACCTGGTCTTCTAGTGGACCTCTACATTGATATATGGCATGTCCTTCACCTGGTCTTTAAGTGGACCTCTACATTGATCTATGGCATGTCCTCCACCTGGTCTTTAAGTGGACCTCTACATTGATCTATGGCATGTCCTCCACCTGGTCTTCAAGTGGACCTCTACATTGATCTATGGCATGTCCTCCACCTGGTCTTCTAGTGGACCTCTACATTGATCTATGGCATGTCCTCCACCTGGTCTTTAAGTGGACCTCTACATTGATCTATGGCATCTCCTCCACCTGGTCTTTAAGTGGACCTCTACATTGATCAATGGCATGTCCTCCACCTGGTCTTTAAGTGGACCTCTACATTGATCTATGGCATGTCCTCCACCTGGTCTTCTAGTGGACCTCTACATTGATCTATGGCATGTCATCCACCTGGTCTTTAAGTGGACCTCTACATTGATCTATGGCATGTCCTCCACCTGGTCTTTAAGTGGACATCTACAGTGATCTATGGCATGTCGTCCACCTGGTCTTTAAGTGGACCTCTACATTGATCTAAGGCATGTCCTCCACCTGGTCTTTAAGTGGACCTCTACATTGATCTATGGCATGTCCTCCACCTGGTCTTTAAGTGGACCTCTACATTGATCTATGGCATGTCGTCCACCTGGTCTTTAAGTGGACCTCTACATTGATCTAAGGTATGTCCTCCACCTGGTCTTTAAGTGGACCTCTACATTGATCTATGGCATGTCCTCCACCTGGTCTTCTAGTGGACCTCTACATTGATCTATGGCATGTCCTCCACCTGGTCTTTAAGTGGACCTCTACATTGATCTATGGCATGTCCTCCACCTGGTCTTTAAGTGGACCTCTACATTGATCTATGGCATGTCCTCCACCTGGTCTTTAAGTGGACCTCTACATTGATCTATGGCATGTCCTCCACCTGGTCTTTAAGTGGATCTCTACATTGATCTATGGCATGTCCTCCACCTGGTCTTCTAGTGGACCTCTACATTGATCTATGGCATGTCTTCCACCTGGTCTTTAAGTGGACCTCTACATTGATCTATGGCATGTCCTCCACCTGGTCTTTAAGTGGTCCTCTACATTGATCTATGGCATGTCCTCCACCTGGTCTTCTAGTGGACCTCTACATTGATCTATGGCATGTCCTCCACCTGGTCTTTAAGTGGACCTCTACATTGATCTATGGCATGTCCTCCACCTGGTCTTCTAGTGGACCTCTACATTGATCTATGGCATGTCATCCACTAGGTCATCCATGTCATCCACTAGGTCATCCATGTCCTCCACTAGGTCATCCATGTCATCCACTAGGTCATCCATGTCCTCCACCTGGTCTTCTAGTGGACCTGTACATTGATATATGGCATGTCCTCCACTAGGTCATCCATGTCATCCACTAGGTCATCCATGTCGTCCACCTGGTCTTCTAGTGGACCTCTACATTGATCTATGGCATCTCCTCCACTAGGTCATCCATGTCATCCACTAGGTCATCCATGTCATCCACTAGGTCATCCATGTCCTCCACTAGGTCATCCATGTCATCCACTAGGTCATCCATGTCATCCACTAGGTCATCCATGTCCTCCACCTGGTCTTCTAGTGGACCTCTACATTGATCTATGGCATGTCCTCCACCTGGTCTTCTAGTGGACCTCTACATTGATCTATGGTATGTCCTCCACCTGGTCTTTAAGTGGACCTCTACATTGATCTATGGCATGTCCTCCACCTGGTCTTCTAGTGGACCTCTACATTGATCTATGGCATGTCCTCCACTAGGTCATCCATGTCATCCACTAGGTCATCCATGTCATCCACTAGGTCATCCATGTCCTCCACTGGGTCAATGAGAAGACAAGATCAAATGCAACTGTATAGCAACTTTATAACAAATGATGCACACAACTCTGTTAAATTCTTTACATTCCATTTCTGTTGTCGACTCCTGATTGGATGGTGCCAGATCTACAGGCCGTCCAGCCCAGTGGACTCCAGTGGGTTTATCCCTAGAGGTCAGTTTAGTCCAGGGGATTTAGATAACTGCTGAGGGGAAGGGAAAAATATATGTTAAGTCCCCAATGGCACCCTATTCTCTATATAGTGCACTACTTTAGACCAGAGCCCTATGGCACCCTGTTCCCTATATAGTGCACTATTTTAGACCGGAGCCCTATTCCTTATATAGTGCACTACTTTAGACCAGACCCCAATGGCACCCTGTTCTCTATATAGTGCACTACTTTAGACCAGAGCCCTATGGCACCCTGTTCCCTATATAGTGCACTACTTTAGACCGGAGCCCTATTCCCTATATAGTGCACTACTTTAGACCAGACCCAAATGGCACCCTGTTCTCTATATAGTGCACTACTTTAGACCAGAACCCTATGGCACCCTATTCCCTATATAGTGCACTACTTTATGTAGAGGGGGTGTGGTAGAGGGGGTATGGTAGAGGGTTTAGTAGAGCTGTCCATAGAGGGTTTAGTAGAGCTGTCCATAGAGGGGGTATGGTAGAGGGATTAGTAGAGCTGTCCGTAGAGGGGGTATGGTAGAGGGTTTAGTAGAGCTGTCCATAGAGGGGTTATGGTAGAGGGTTTAGTAGAGCTGTCCATAGAGGGTTTAGTAGAGCTGTCCGTAGTCGGGGTATGGTAGAGGGATTAGTAGAGCTGTCCATAGAGGGGGTATGGTAGAGGGGTATGGTAGAGGGGTATGGTAGAGGGTTTAGTAGAGCTGTCCATAGAGGGGTATGGTAGAGGGGGTATGGTAGAGGGTTTAGTAGAGCTGTCCATAGAGGAGGTATGGTAGAGGGATTAGTAGAGCTGTCCATAGAGGGGGTATGGTAGAGGGGGTATGGTAGAGGGATTAGTAGAGCTGTCCGTAGAGGGGGTATGGTAGAGGGTTTGGTAGAGCTGTCCATAGAGGGGTCTGGTAGAGGGGGTATGGTAGAGGGGGTATGGTAGAGGGTTTAGTAGAGCTGTCCAATGAGGGGGTATGGTAGAGGGCGTTTGGTAAAGGGGGTATGGTAGAGAGTTTAGAAGAGCTGTCCATAGAGGGGGTATGGTAGATGGGGTATGTTAGAGGGGGTATGGTAGAGGGGG
This sequence comes from Oncorhynchus gorbuscha, assembly GCF_021184085.1. Lineage (NCBI taxonomy): Eukaryota > Metazoa > Chordata > Actinopteri > Salmoniformes > Salmonidae > Oncorhynchus > Oncorhynchus gorbuscha. The sequence continues at coordinate 71,846 of NW_025745384.1, read as the reverse complement.
TATGGTAGAGGGATTAGTAGAGCTGTCCATAGAGGAGGTATGGTAAAGGGATTAGTAGAGCTGTCCATAGAGGGGTTATGGTAGAGGGGGTATGGTAGAGGGATTAGTAGAGCTGTCCATAGAGGGGGTATGGTAGAGGGGGTAGTGTAGAGGGGGTATGGTAAAGGGATTGGTGGAGCTGTCCATAGAGGGGGTATGGTAGAGCGGGTATGGTAGAGGGGGTATGGTAGAGGGATCAGTAGAGCTGTCCATAGAGGGGGTATGGTAGAAGGATTAGTAGAGCTGTCCATAGAGGGGGTATGGTAGAGGGGTTTGGTAGAGGGGGTATGGTAGAGGGTTTAGTGGAGCTGTCCATAGAGGGGGTATGGTAGAGAGGGGATTGATAGAGGGGATATGGTAGAGGGTTTAGTAGAGCTGTCCATAGAGGGGGTATGGTAGAGGGATTAGTAGAGCTGTCCATAGAGGGTTTAGTAGAGCTGTCCATAGAGGGGGTATGGTAGAGCGGGTTTGGTAGAGGGCGTATGGTAGAGGGGGTATGGCAGAGGGATCAGTAGAGCTGTCCATAGAGGGGGTATGGTAGAGGGGGTATGGTAGAGGGCATATGGTAGAGGGGTATGGTAGAGGGTGTATGGTAGAGGGGGTATGGTAGAGGTGGTATGGTAGAGGGGTATGGTAGAGGGATTAGTAGAGCTGTCCATGTAGGGGGTATGGTAGAGGGGGTATGGTAGAGGACGTATGGTAGAGGGCGTATGGTAGAGGGGGTATGTTAGAGTTGGTATGGTAGAGGGGATATGGTAGAGGGTTTAGTAGAGCTGTCCATAGAGGTGGTATGGTAGAGGGGGTATGGTAGAGGGATTAGTAGAGCTGTCCATAGAGGGGGTATGGTAGAGGGGGTATGTTAGAGGGGGTATGGTAGAGGAGGTATGGTAGAGGGGGTATGGTAGAGGGGGTATGGTAGAGGGTTTAGTAGAGCTGTCCATAGAGGTGGTATGGTAGAGGGGGTATGGTAGAGGGATTAGTAGAGCTGTCCATAGAGGGGTATGGTAGAGGGGTATGGTAGAGGGGGTATGGTAGAGGGATTAGTAGAGCTGTCCATAGATGGGGTATGGTATGGTAGAGGGTTTGGTAGAGGTTTAGTAGAACTGCCATAGAGGGGGTATGGTAGAGGGATTAGTAGAGCTGTCCATAGAGGGGTATGGTAGAGGGATTAGTAGAGCTGTCCATAGATGGGGTATGGTAGAGGGGGTATGGTAGAGGGTTTAGTAGAGCTGTCCATAGAGGGGGTATGGTAGAGGGATTAGCAGAGCTGTCCATAGATGGGGTATGGTAGAGGGGGTATGGTAGAGGGATTAGCAGAGCTGTCCATAGATGGGGTATGGTAGAGGGGGTATGGTAGAGGGATTAGTAGAGCTGTCCATAGAGGGGGTATGGTAGAGGGGTATGGTAGAGGGGGTATGGTAGAGGGATTAGTAGAGCTGTCCATAGATGGGGTATGGTAGAGGGGGTATGGTAGAGGGTTTAGTAGAACTGTCCATAGAGGGAAAAGTAATTACCTCAGTATTTAACACTAGACTGATGGGCTGTTTGGGAGAGACCTGGAGTAATCAGCCTGTACATTCCTCACATTACCCTGGTCAAAAATAGTGCACTATGTAGGGAATAGGGTGCCATTTGGGACTGCGTAAGAGGGTTCTAGTAATGGTATTAGCTGTGGTGGTAGAGTAATGAGACTATCAAACATTAGACAGCAGGGAGGGACTAGGAGTAAACAGCCTCTACATACCTCACATTCCTCATAAACAGGTTCAACACCACACCTTCAGCACATTCTACCACAACATGGGTTTAGGTTCAACACTAAGACACCTTCAGCACATTCTACCACAACATGTGTTTAGGTTCAACACTAAGACACCTTCAGCACATTCTACCACAACATGGGTTTAGGTTCAACACTAAGACACCTTCAGCACATTCTACCACAACATGGGTTTAGGTTCAACACTAAGACACCTTCAGCACATTCTACCACAACATGGGTTTAGGTTCAACACTAAGACACCTTCAGCACATTCTACCACAACATGGGTTTAGGTTCAACACCACACCTTCAGCACATTCTACCACAACATGGGTTTAGGTTCAACACCATTCTACCACAACATGGGTTTAGGTTCAACCTTCAGCACATTCTACCACAACATGGGTTTAGGTTCAACACTAAGACACCTTCAGCACATTCTACCACAACATGGGTTTAGGTTCAACACTAACCTTCAGACACTACTGGGTTTAGCAACACTCACCTAGCCACAACAACATGGGTTTAGGTTCAACACTAAGACACCTTCAGCACATTCTACCACAACATGGGTTTAGGTTCAACACTACACCTTCAGCACATTCTACCACAACATGGGTTTAGGTTCAACACTAAGACACCTTCAGCACATTCTACCACAACATGGGTTTAGGTTCAACACTAAGACACCTTCAGCACATTCTACCACAACATGGGTTTAGGTTCAACACTAAGACACCTTCAGCACATTCTACCACAACATGGGTTTAGGTTCAACACTAAGACACCTTCAGCACATTCTACCACAACATGGGTTTAGGTTCAACACTAAGACACCTTCAGCACATTCTACCACAACATGGGTTTAGGTTCAACACTAAGACACCTTCAGCACATTCTACCACAACATGGGTTTAGGTTCAACACTAAGACACCTTCAGCACATTCTACCACAACATGGGTTTAGGTTCAACACTAAGACACCTTCAGCACATTCTACCACAACATGGGTTTAGGTTCAACACCACACCTTCAGCACATTCTACCACAACATGGGTTTAGGTTCAACACTAAGACACCTTCAGCACATTCTACCACAACATGGGTTTAGGTTCAACACTAAGACACCTTTTAGCAACATTTCTTCTACCACAACATGGGTTTAGGTTCAACACTACCACAACATGGGTTTACACCTTCAGCACATTCTACCACAACATGGGTTTAGGTTCAACACTAAGACACCTTCAGCACATTCTACCACAACATGGGTTTAGGTTCAACACTAAGACACCTTCAGCACATTCTACCACAACATGGGTTTAGGTTCAACACCACACCTTCAGCACATTCTACCACAACATGGGTTTCAACACTAACCCAACATTCTAACAACATGGGTTTAGGTTCAACACCTTCAGCACATTCTACCACAACATGGGTTTAGGTTCAACACTAAGACACCTTCAGCACATTCTACCACAACATGGGTTTAGGTTCAACACTAAGACACCTTCAGCACATTCTACCACAACATGGGTTTAGGTTCAACACTAAGACACCTTCAGCACATTCTACCACAACATGGGTTTAGGTTCAACACCACACCTTCAGCACATTCTACCACAACATGGGTTTAGGTTCAACACTAAGACACCTTCAGCACATTCTACCACAACATGGGTTTAGGTTCAACACCACACCTTCAGCACATTCTACCACAACATGGGTTTAGGTTCAACACTAAGACACCTTCAGCACATTCTACCACAACATGGGTTTAGGTTCAACACTAAGACACCTTCAGCACATTCTACCACAACATGGGTTTAGGTTCAACACCACACCTTCAGCACATTCTAGCCACAACAACATGGGTTTAGGTTCAACACTAAGACACCTTCAGCACATTCTACCACAACATGGGTTTAGGTTCAACACCACACCTTCAGCACATTCTACCACAACATGGGTTTAGGTTCAACACTAAGACACCTTCAGCACATTCTACCACAACATGGGTTTAGGTTCAACACTAAGACACCTTCAGCACATTCTACCACAACATGGGTTTAGGTTCAACACTAAGACACCTTCAGCACATTCTACCACAACATGGGTTTAGGTTCAACACTAAGACACCTTCAGCACATTCTACCACAACATGGGTTTAGGTTCAACACTAACACAACCTTCAGCACATTCTACCACAACATGGGTTTAGGTTCAACACCACACCTTCAGCACATTCTACCACAACATGGGTTTAGGTTCAACACTAAGACACCTTCAGCACATTCTACCACAACATGGGTTTAGGTTCAACACCACACCTTCAGCACATTCTACCACAACATGGGTTTAGGTTCAACACTAAGACATCTAGCACATTCTACCACAACATGGGTTTAGGTTCAACACTTCAACACAAGACACCTTCAGCACATTCTACCACAACATGGGTTTAGGTTCAACACTAAGACACCTTCAGCACATTCTACCACAACATGGGTTTAGGTTCAACACCACACCTTCAGCACATTCTACCACAACATGGGTTTAGGTTCAACACTAAGACACCTTCAGCACATTCTACCACAACATGGGTTTAGGTTCAACACCACACCTTCAGCACATTCTACCACAACATGGGTTTAGGTTCACACTAAGACACCTTCAGCACATTCTACCACAACATGGGTTTAGGTTCAACACCACACCTTCAGCACATTCTACCACAACATGGGTTTAGGTTCAACACTAAGACACCTTCAGCACATTCTACCACAACATGGGTTTAGGTTCAACACTAAGACACCTTCAGCACATTCTACCACAACATGGGTTTAGGTTCAACACTAAGACACCTTCAGCACATTCTACCACAACATGTGTTTAGGTTCAACACCACACCTTCAGCACATTACCACAACATGGGTTTAGGTTCAACACTAAGACACCTTCAGCACATTCTACCACAACATGGGTTTAGGTTCAACACTAAGACACCTTCAGCACATTCTACCACAACATGGGTTTAGGTTCAACACCACACCTTCAGCACATTCTACCACAACATGGGTTTAGGTTCAACACTAAGACACCTTCAGCACATTCTACCACAACATGGGTTTAGGTTCAACACCACACCTTCAGCACATTCTACCACAACATGGGTTTAGGTTCAACACTAAGACACCTTCAGCACATTCTACCATGGGTTTAGGTTCAACACTAAGACACCTTCAGCACATTCTACCACAACATGGGTTTAGGTTCAACACCACACCTTCAGCACATTCTACCACAACATGGGTTTAGGTTCAACACTAAGACACCTTCAGCAATTCTACCACAACATGGGTTTAGGTTCAACACTAAGACACCTTCAGCACATTCTACCACAACATGGGTTTAGGTTCAACACCACACCTTCAGCACATTCTACCACAACATGGGTTTAGGTTCAACACCACACCTTCAGCACATTCTACCACAACATGGGTTTAGGTTCAACACTAAGACACCTTCAGCACATTCTACCACAACATGGGTTTAGGTTCAACACTAAGACACCTTCAGCACATTCTACCACAACATGGGTTTAGGTTCAACACCACACCTTCAGCACATTCTACCACAACATGGGTTTAGGTTCAACACCACACCTTCAGCACATTCTACCACAACATGTGTTTAGGTTCAACACTAAGACACCTTCAGCACATTCTACCACAACATGGGTTTAGGTTCAACACTAAGACACCTTCAGCACATTCTACCACAACATGGGTTTAGGTTCAACACTAAGACACCTTCAGCACATTCTACCACAACATGTGTTTAGGTTCAACACCACACCTTCAGCACATTCTACCACAACATGGGTTTAGGTTCAACACCACACCTTCAGCACATTCTACCACAACATGGGTTTAGGTTCAACACTAAGACACCTTCAGCACATTCTACCACAACATGGGTTTAGGTTCAACACTAAGACACCTTCAGCACATTCTACCACAACATGGGTTTAGGTTCAACACTAAGACACCTTCAGCACATTCTACCACAACATGGGTTTAGGTTCAACACTAAGACACCTTCAGCACATTCTACCACAACATGGGTTTAGGTTCAACACTAAGACACCTTCAGCACATTCTACCACAACATGGGTTTAGGTTCAACACTAACTACTAACCCTAACTGCTAACCATAACTACTAACCCTAACTACTAACCCTAACTACTAACCCTAACTGCTAACCCTAACTGCTAACCTAACTACTAACCCTAACTACTAACCATAACTACTAACCCTAACTACTAACCCTAACTACTAACCATAACTACTAACTACTAACCCTAACTACTAACTACTAACCACAACTACTAACTACTAACCCTAACTACTAACTACTAACCACAACTACTAACTACTAACCCTAACTACTAACTACTAACCACAACTACTAACTACTAACCCTAACTGCTAACCCTAACTACTAACCCTAACCCTAACTACTAACCCTAACCCTAACTACTAACCCTAACCCTAACTACTAACCCTAACCCTAACTACTAACCCTAACTGCTAACCCTAACTACTAACCCTAACTGCTAACCCTAACTACTAACCCTAACCCTAACTACTAACCCTAACCCTAACTACTAACCCTAACTGCTAACCCTAACTACTAACCCTAACCCTAACCATAACTACTAACCCTAACTGCTAACCCTAACTACTAACCCTAACCCTAACTACTAACCCTAACCCTAACTACTAACCCTAACCCTAACTACTAACCCTAACCCTAACTACTAACCCTAACCCTAACTACTAACCCTAACTACTAACCCTAACTGCTAACCCTAACTACTAACCCTAACCCTAACTACTAACCCTAACCCTAACTACTAACAACTAACCATAACTAATATAATAATAATAATAATAAATAATATATGCCATTTAGCAGACGCTTTTATCCAAAGCGACTTACAGTCATGTGTGCATACATTCTACGTATGGGTGGTCCCGGGAATCGAACCCACTACCCTGGCGTTACAAGCGCCATGCTCTACAAACTGAGCTACAGAAGGACCACTAACTGCTAACCCTAACTACTAACCCTAACTACTACCCTAACTACTAACCCTAACTACTAACCCTAACTGCTAACCATAACTACTAACTACTAACCCTAACTACTAACCCTAACTACTAACCCTAACTACTAACCACAACTACTAACAACTAACCCTAACTACTAACAACTAACCATAACTACTAACCCTAACTACTAACAACTAACCATAACTACTAACCCTAACTACTAACAACTAACCATAACTACTAACTAACCTAACTAACAACTAACCCTAACTACAACAACTACTAACCCTAACTAACCCTAACTACTAACCCAAACTACTAACTACTAACCCTAACTACTAACAACTAACCCTAACTACTAACCCTAACTACTAACTACTAACCTAACCCTAACTACTAACCCTAACTACTAACCCTAACTACTAACCCTAACTACTAACCCTAACTACTAACCCTAACTACTAACCCTAACTACTAACAACTAACCATAACTACTAACCCTAACTACTAACCCTAACTACTAACCCTAACTACTAACCCTAACTGCTAACCTAAACCCTTTGTATGTACCAGGTTATAGCTCTTAAGAAAAGCCCATCTGACATACCTGCGTATGCAGTATACAGAGCATTCAGGAAGTATTCAGAGCCCTTGACCTTTTCCACATTTTGTTACCTCAAATTGATTAAACTGTTTTTTTCCTCATCATTGTACACACAATACCTCATAATGACATCACAATACCCCATAATGTCATCACGATACCCCGTAATGACATCACAATACCCCATAATGACATCACAATACCCCGTAATGACATCACAATACCCCATAATGACATCACAATACCCCATAATGACGAAGCAAAAACAGGTTTGTAGACATTTTTGCACCTTTATAAAAAATACAAATGGAAATATTACATTTTCATAAGTATTCAGACCCAGTACTTTGTTGAAGCACCTTTGGCAGCGATTACAGCCTCCAGTCTTCTTGGTTATGACTCTACAAGCTTGGCACACCGGTATTTGGGGAGTTTCTCCCATTCTTCTCCAGAGATCCTCTCAAACTCTGTCAGGTTGGATGGGGAGTTTCTCCCATTCTTCTCCAGAGATCCTCTCAAGCTCTGTCAGATTTGATGGGGAGTGTCATTTCACAGCTATTTTCAAGTTTCTCCAGAGATGTTCGATCAAGTCCGGGATCTGGCTGGGCCTCTCAAGGACATTCAGAGACTTGTCCCGAAGCTTCTCCTGCGTTGTCTTGGCTGTGTGCTTAGGGTCGTTGTCCTGTTGGAAAGTGAACCTTTGCCCCAGTGTGAGGTCCTGAGCGCTCTGGAGCAGGTTTTCATCAAGGATCTCTCTGTACTTTGCTCCGTTCATCTTTCCCTCGATACTTACTCGTCTCTCATTCCCTTCCACTGAAAAAACATCCCCACAGCATGATGCTGCCACCACCACCATGCTTCACCGTAGGGATGGTGCCAGGTATCCTCCAGACATGACACATGGCATTCAAGCCTAAGAGTTTGGTCTGAGATTATTTAGGTGCCTTTTGGCAAACTCCAATCGGGCTGTCATGTGCCTTTTACTGAGGAGTGGCGACTCTACCATAAAGGCCTGGTTGGTGGAGTGCAGCAGAGATAGTTGTCCTTCTGGAAGGTTCTCCCATCTCCATAGAGGATCTCTGGAGCCCTGTCAAAGTGACCATCGGGTTCTTGGTCACCTCCCTGACCAAGGCCCTTCTCCCCCGATTGCTCAGTTTGGCAGGAAGCCAGCTCTAGGAAGAGTCTTGGTGGTTCCAAACTTCTTCCATTTAAGAATGATGGAGAGTTCTTGGGGACCGTCAATGCTGCAGAAATGTTTCGGTACCCTTCCCCAGATCTGTGCCTTGACACAATCTTGTCTCGGAGCTCTACGGACAATTCCTTCTACCTCATGTCTTGGTTTTTGCTCTGACATGTACTGTCAACTGTGGGACCTTATATAGACAGGTGTGTGCCTTTCCAAATCATATCCAATCAATTGAATTTACCACAGGTGGACTCCAATCAAGTTGTAGAAACATCTCAAGGATGATCAATAGAAACACGAAGCACCTGAGATCAATTTCGAGTCTCATAACAAAGGGTCTGAATATTGATGTAAATAAAGGGCTGGTACATACATGGGGTGGCAGGGTAGCCTAGTGGTTAGAGCGTTGGACTAGTAACCGGAGGGTTGCAAGTTCAAACCCCCCGAGCTGACAAGGTACAAATCTGTCGTTCTGCCCCTTGAACATGCAGTTAACCCACTGTTCCCAGGCATTCATTGAAAATAAGAATTTGTTCTTAAAACTGACTTGCCTGGTAAAAGAAAGAATATAGGAATAAATAAATAAGGTATTTCTGTTTTATTTTTTTATTTTTTTAAATGAAACATTTGCACAAATTTCTAAAAACGTGTTTTGACGTTGTCATTATTGTAGATTGACGAGGAAATTGTGGCGTGACGTCCATTTTAGAATACTGCAACAGGATGTGGAAACAGGAACGATGTCTGAACACACAGGAAGAAGAAAGCTACATTGAAATCTGAGAAGTGTTTTTGTAGCAGGTTTCTACTGTAAAATGCCTGCCATATTTTATTTCACCTTTATTTAACCAGGTTAAACCAGTTGAGAACAAGTTCTCATTAACAACTGCGACCTGGCCAAGGTAAAAGCACAGCAGTTCGACACAAACAACGACAACAGAGTCGATTATATGAGAGCACCTTTTAAAAGGTGAAATTGAAGTTAAATCAATAGGTAAAGTTCTGTGTTTCCAGATCCTGCTTTATCTACGTAGGTCGTAGTAATAAACACCTGGCAGCTCTGACTCCCTGTTAAACACAGTTATCGCTGGACAGACATGGGATAAGACAAGCAAGCGGGAGCAAACATCATATCTACGTCCATGGTATGTTTACAAGGCCTACGTCCCAAAGGACACCCTGTTCCCTACATAGTGCACTACTTTAGACCAGAGCCCTAATCCCTATATAGTGGTACTACTATAGACCAGAGCCCTATTCCCTATATAGTGGTACTACTATAGACCAGAGCCCTATTCCCTATATAGTGGTACTACTTTAGACCAGAGCCCTATTCCCTATATAGTGGTACTACTATAGACCAGAGCCCTATTCCCTATATAGTGGTACTACTTTAGACCAGAGCCCTATTCCCTATATAGTGCACTACTTTAGACCAGAGCCCTATTCCCTATATAGTGGTACTACTTTAGACCAGAGCCTATTCCCTATATAGTGCACTACTTTAGACCAGAGCCCTATTCCCTATATAGTGCACTACTTTAGACCAGAGCCCTATGGCACCCTATTCCCTATATAGTGCACTACTTTAGACCAGAGCCCTATTCCCTATATAGTGCACTACTTTAGACCAGAGCCCTATGGCACCCTATTCCCTATATAGTACACTACTTTAGACCAGAGCCCTATTCCCTATATAGTGGTACTACTTTAGACCAGAGCCCTATTCCCTATATAGTGCACTACTTTAGACCAGAGCCCTATGGCACCCTATTCCCTATATAGTGCACTACTTTAGACCAGAGCCCCATTCCCTTTAGACCATAGTGCACCCTACTTTAGACCAGAGCCCTATGGCACCCTATTCCCTATAGTAGTGCACTAGAGCTTTTCCCTAGACCAGAGGCCTATTCCCTATATAGTGCACTACTTTAGACCAGAGCCCTATGGCACCCTATTCCCTATACCCTATTCCCTAGTGCACTACTTTAGACCGGGACCTATGGCACCCTATTCCCTATATAGTGCACTACTTTTGGGCCCTGGTCAAAAGTAGTGCACTACATAGGGACCAGGGTGGCATTCAGGACAGAGTCAAGGAAACATTCTTCTGAGGGGGAAAACAGTGATATAGCATGTTTTATTTTTAGACTCGATGTTGAAAGATCAGGCCAGGATATTTATAGTAACAGTGGTACATGTGAGGATGGGTGTGTGTGAGAGATAGACAGAGGTTTTTCTCTTCAATGGTACATGGTAGGATGGGTGAGAGATAGACAGAGGTTTTCCTCTTCAATGGTACATGGTAGGATGGGTGAGAGATAGACCGAGGTTTTTCTCTTCAGTGGTACATGGGAGGATGGGGGTGTGAGATAGATAAATATAAAACACCCCATATTGTTCCAGTAACCACGAGGTTGTGATGTCACTGCCCTGTTACTCATTAACAGTCTGACTGTCTATGTCCTATGTCAGACTTCATCTGTCTATGTCCTATGTCAGAGTTCATCTGTCTATGTCCTATGTCAGACTTCATCTGTCTATGTCCTATGTCAGACTTCATCTGTCTATGTCCTATGTCAGAGTTCATCTGTCTATGTCCTATGTCAGAGTTCATCTGTCTATGTCCTATGTCAGACTTCATCTGTCTTCATCTGTCCCTATGTCAGACTTCATCTGTTCTATGTCCTATGTCAGAGTTCATCTGTCTATGTCCTATGTCAGAGTTCATCTGTCTATGTCCTATGTCAGACTTCATCTGTCTATGTCCTATGTCAGACTTCATCTGTCTATGTCCTATGTCAGAGTTCATCTGTCTATGTCCTATGTCAGAGTTCATCTGTCTATGTCCTATGTCAGAGTTCATCTGTCTATGTCCTATGTCAGACTTCATCTGTCTATGTCCTATGTCAGACTTCATCTGTCTATGTCCTATGTCAGACTTCATCTGTCTATGTCCTATGTCAGACTTCATCTGTCTATGTCCTATGTCAGACTTCATCTGTCTATGTCCTATGTTTCATCTGTCTATGTCCTATGTCAGACTTCATCTGTCTATGTCCTATGTCAGACTTCATCTGTCATACATAATCAAAGCAAAGAGGACACCTCCTGTAATACCAGGTGTCCATCAGGTGAAAGGACACCTCCTGTAATACCAGGTGTCCATCAGGTGAAAGGACACCTCTGTAATACCAGGTGACCATCAGGTGAAAGGACACCTCTGTAATACCAGGTGACCATCAGGTGAAAGGACACCTCCTGTAATACCAGGTGACCATCAGGTGAATGGACACCTCTGTAATACCAGGTGACCACCAGGTGACAGGACACCTCTGTAATACCAGGTGACTATCAGGTGAATGGACACCTCTGTAATACCAGGAAAGGCTGATTTTAATAGTCATTCATCTATTATAATGTATTCAGAAACAGACACCTCATCTCTCTGTAATACTTATAAAAAAAACTGGCACCGAGTTAACGACCTGGTCCCAAAATGACAACCTTATTCCCTATATAGGTCACTAGTTTAGAGCATGGTCCATAGGGTGAGTGACATTTGGCACACGCCTTATCTATGATCTAGAACCTGGGGACTATCAGCTAGACTGGCAGCTATTCACCAGCCTGACATCTTGGCACTGAGACAGTTAGCTGACTGGAAGGGACACCGGTGTATTGTACTGGAGGTGACGTCATCACCTCTTATCTCCTGTACAGAACTCTTCCACACAGCAACAGGTGTGTCTGTCTCTGAGAAGACTGTTTCAGCAGGTGACCTGGTGTGTCTGTCTCTGGGGAGACTGTTTCAGCAGGTGTGTCTGTCTCTGGGGAGACTGTTTCAACAGGTAACCAGGTGTGTCTGTCTCTGAGAAGACTGTTTCAGCAGGTGACCTGGTGTGTCTGTCTCTGGGGAGACTGTTTCAGCAGGTGACCTGGTGTGTCTGTCTCTGAGAAGACTGTTTCAGCAGGTGACCTGGTGTGTCTGTCTCTGAGAAGACTGTTTCAGCAGGTGACCTGGTGTGTCTGTCTCTGGGGAGACTGTTTCAGCAGGTGTGTCTGTCTCTGGGGAGACTGTTTCAACAGGTAACCAGGTGTGTCTGTCTCTGAGAAGACTGTTTCAGCAGGTGACCTGGTGTGTCTGTCTCTGGGGAGACTGTTTCAGCAGGTGACCTGGTGTGTCTGTCTCTGAGAAGACTGTTTCAGCAGGTGACCTGGTGTGTCTGTCTCTGGGAAGACTGTTTCAGCAGGTGACCTGGTGTGTCTGTCTCTGAGAAGACTGTTTCAGCAGGTGTGTCTGTCTCTGGGGAGACTGTTTCAACAGGTAACCAGGTGTGTCTGTCTCTGAGAAGACTGTTTCAGCAGGTGACCTGGTGTGTCTGTCTCTGGGGAGACTGTTTCAGCAGGTGACCTGGTGTGTCTGTCCCTGAGAAGACTGTTTTAGCAGGTGTGTCTGTCTCTGGGGAGACTGTTTCAGTAGGTGACCTGGTGTGTCTGACTCTGAGAAGACTGTTTCAGCAGGTGTGTCTGTCTCTGGGGAGACTGTTTCAGCAGGTGACCTGGTGTGTCTGTCCCTGAGAAGACTGTTTCAGCAGGTGTGTCTGTCTCTGGGGAGACTGTTTCAGCAGGTAACCTGGTGTGTCTGTCTCTGAGAAGACTGTTTCAGCAGGTGTGTCTGTCTCTGGGGAGACTGTTTCAGCAGGTGACCTGGTGTGTCTGTCTCTGGGGAGACTGTTTCAGCAGGTGACCTGGTGTGTCTGTCTCTGAGAAGACTGTTTCAGCAGGTGACCTGGTGTGTCTGTCTCTGGGGAGACTGTTTCAGCAGGTGACCAGGTGTGTCTGTCTCTGGGGAGACTGTTTCAGCAGGTAACCTGGTGTGTCTGTCTCTGAGAAGACTGTTTCAGCAGGTGTGTCTGTCTCTGGGGAGACTGTTTCAGCAGGTGACCTGGTGTGTCTGTCTCTGGGGAGACTGTTTCAGCAGGTGACCTGGTGTGTCTGTCTCTGAGAAGACTGTTTCAGCAGGTGACCTGGTGTGTCTGTCTCTGAGAAGACTGTTTCAGCAGGTGTGTCTGTCTCTGAGAAGACTGTTTCAGCAGGTGACCTGGTGTGTCTGTCTCTGGGGAGACTGTTTCAGCAGGTGACCTGGTGTGTCTGTCTCTGAGAAGACTGTTTCAGCAGGTGACCTGGTGTGTCTGTCTCTGAGAAGACTGTTTCAGCAGGTGACCTGGTGTGTTTCAGCAGGTGTCTGTCTCTGAGAAGACTGTTTCAGCAGGTGACCTGGTGTGTCTGTCTCTGAGAAGACTGTTTCAGCAGGTGACCTGGTGTGTCTGTCTCTGAGAAGACTGTTTCAGCAGGTGACCTGGTGTGTCTGTCTCTGAGAAGACTGTTTCAGCAGGTGACCTGGTGTGTCTGTCTCTGAGAAGACTGTTTCAGCAGGTGACCTGGTGTGTCTGTCTCTGAGAAGACTGTTTCAGCAGGTGTGTCTGTCTCTGAGAAGACTGTTTCAGCAGGTGACCTGGTGTGTCTGTCTCTGGGGAGACTGTTTCAGCAGGTGACCTGGTGTGTCTGTCTCTGAGAAGACTGTTTCAGCAGGTGACCTGGTGTGTCTGTCTCTGAGAAGACTGTTTCAGCAGGTGACCTTGTGTGTCTGTCTCTGAGAAGACTGTTTCAGCAGGTGTGTCTGTCTCTGAGAAGACTGTTTCAGCAGGTGACCTGGTGTGTCTGTCTCTGAGAAGACTGTTTCAGCAGGTAACCTGGTGTGTCTGTCTCTGAGAAGACTGTTTCAGCAGGTAACCTGGAGTGTCTGTCTCTGAGAAGACTGTTTCAGCAGGTGTGTCTGTCTCTGAGAAGACAGTTTCAGCAGGTGACCTGGTGTGTCTGTCTCTGAGAAGACTGTTTCAGCAGGTGACCTGGTGTGTCTGTCTCTGGGGAGACTGTTTCAACAGGTGACCTGGTGTGTCTGTCTCTGAGAAGACTGTTTCAGCAGGTGACCAGGTGTGTCTGTCTTTGGGGAAGACTGTTTCAGCAGGTGACCTGGTGTGTCTGTCTCTGAGAAGACTGTTTCAGCAGGTAACCTGGTGTGTCTGTCTTTGGGGAGACTGTTTCAGCAGGTGACCTGGTGTGTCTGTCTTTGGGGAGACTGTTTCAGCAGGTGACCTGGTGTGTCTGTCTCTGAGAAGACTGTTTCAGCAGGTGACCTGGTGTGTCTGTCTCTGAGAAGACTGTTTCAGCAGGTGTGTCTGTCTCTGAGAAGACTGTTTCAGCAGGTGACCAGGTGTGTCTGTCTCTGAGAAGACTGTTTCAGCAGGTAACCTGGTGTGTCTGTCTCTGAGAAGACTGTTTCAGCAGGTAACCTGGAGTGTCTGTCTCTGAGAAGACTGTTTCAGCAGGTGTGTCTGTCTCTGAGAAGACTGTTTCAGCAGGTGACCTGGTGTGTCTGTCTCTGAGAAGACTGTTTCAGCAGGTGACCTGGTGTGTCTGTCTCTGAGAAGACTGTTTCAGCAGGTGACCTGGTGTGTCTGTCTCTGAGAAGACTGTTTCAGCAGGTGACCTGGTGTGTCTGTCTCTGGGGAGACTGTTTCAGCAGGTGACCAGGTGTGTCTGTCTCTGGGAAGACTGTTTCAGCAGGTAACCTGGTGTGTCTGTCTCTGAGAAGACTGTTTCAGCAGGTGTGTCTGTCTCTGGGGAGACTGTTTCAGCAGGTGACCTGGTGTGTCTGTCTCTGGGGAGACTGTTTCATCAGGTGACCTGGTGTGTCTGTCTCTGAGAAGACTGTTTCAGCAGGTGACCTGGTGTGTCTGTCTCTGAGAAGACTGTTTCAGCAGGTGTGTCTGTCTCTGAGAAGACTGTTTCAGCAGGTGACCTGGTGTGTCTGTCTCTGGCGAGACTGTTTCAGCAGGTGACCTGGTGTGTCTGTCTCTGAGAAGACTGTTTCAGCAGGTGACCTGGTGTGTCTGTCTCTGAGAAGACTGTTTCAGCAGGTGACCTGTCTGTCTCTGAGAAGACTGTTTCAGCAGGTGACCTGGTGTGTCTGTCTCTGAGAAGACTGTTTCAGCAGGTGACCTGGTGTGTCTGTCTCTGAGAAGACTGTTTCAGAAGACTGTTTCCTGGTGTGTGGTCTGTCTCTGAGAAGACTGTTTCAGCAGGTGACCTGGTGTGTCTGTCTCTGAGAAGACTGTTTCAGCAGGTGACCTGGTGTGTCTGTCTCTGAGAAGACTGTTTCAGCAGGTGACCTGGTGTGTCTGTCTCTGAGAAGACTGTTTCAGCAGGTGACCTGGTGTGTCTGTCTCTGAGAAGACTGTTTCAGCAGGTAACCTGGAGTGTCTGTCTCTGAGAAGACTGTTTCAGCAGGTGTGTCTGTCTCTGAGAAGACTGTTTCAGCAGGTGACCTGGTGTGTCTGTCTCTGAGAAGACTGTTTCAGCAGGTGACCTGGTGTGTCTGTCTCTGAGAAGACTGTTTCAGCAGGTGACCTGGTGTGTCTGTCTCTGAGAAGACTGTTTCAGCAGGTGACCTGGTGTGTCTGTCTCTGAGAAGACTGTTTCAGCAGGTGACCTGGTGTGTCTGTCTCTGAGAAGACTGTTTCAGCAGGTGTGTCTGTCTCTGAGAAGACTGTTTCAGCAGGTGACCTGGTGTGTCTGTCTCTGGGAAGACTGTTTCAGCAGGTGACCTGGTGTGTCTGTCTCTGAGAAGACTGTTTCAGCAGGTGACCTGGTGTGTCTGTCTCTGAGAAGACTGTTTCAGCAGGTGACCTGGTGTGTCTGTCTCTGAGAAGACTGTTTCAGCAGGTGTGTCTGTCTCTGAGAAGACTGTTTCAGCAGGTGACCTGGTGTGTCTGTCTCTGAGAAGACTGTTTCAGCAGGTGACCTTGTGTGTCTGTCTCTGAGAAGACTGTTTCAGCAGGTGTGTCTGTCTCTGAGAAGACTGTTTCAGCAGGTGACCTGGTGTGTCTGTCTCTGAGAAGACTGTTTCAGCAGGTAACCTGGTGTGTCTGTCTCTGAGAAGACTGTTTCAGCAGGTAACCTGGAGTGTCTGTCTCTGAGAAGACTGTTTCAGCAGGTGTGTCTGTCTCTGAGAAGACTGTTTCAGCAGGTGACCTGGTGTGTCTGTCTCTGAGAAGACTGTTTCAGCAGGTGACCTGGTGTGTCTGTCTCTGGGGAGACTGTTTCAACAGGTGACCTGGTGTGTCTGTCTCTGAGAAGACTGTTTCAGCAGGTGACCAGGTGTGTCTGTCTTTGGGGAAGACTGTTTCAGCAGGTGACCTGGTGTGTCTGTCTCTGAGAAGACTGTTTCAGCAGGTAACCTGGTGTGTCTGTCTTTGGGGAGACTGTTTCAGCAGGTGACCTGGTGTGTCTGTCTTTGGGGAGACTGTTTCAGCAGGTGACCTGGTGTGTCTGTCTCTGAGAAGACTGTTTCAGCAGGTGACCTGGTGTGTCTGTCTCTGAGAAGACTGTTTCAGCAGGTGTGTCTGTCTCTGAGAAGACTGTTTCAGCAGGTGACCAGGTGTGTCTGTCTCTGAGAAGACTGTTTCAGCAGGTAACCTGGTGTGTCTGTGTCTGAGAAGACTGTTTCAGCAGGTAACCTGGAGTGTCTGTCTCTGAGAAGACTGTTTCAGCAGGTGTGTCTGTCTCTGAGAAGACTGTTTCAGCAGGTGACCTGGTGTGTCTGTCTCTGGGGAAGACTGTTTCAGCAGGTGACCAGGTGTGTCTGTCTCTGGGGAGACTGAGAAGACTGAAGTTTTGTGTGGGAAGCATTTACAGTAGAGGGTGTGTACTGAGTTCTTGTTACATGGTAGTTACTGGGTGTCTCTAGATTCCAGGAGTTCTTGCTATATGGTAGTTACTGGGTGTCTCTAGATTCCAGGAGTTCTTGCTATATGGTAGTTACTGGGTGTCTCTAGATTCCAGGAGTTCTTGCTATATGGTAGTTACTGGGTGTCTGGATTCCAGGAGTTATTGTTACATGGTAGTTACTGGGTGTCTCTAGATTCCAGGAGTTATTGTTATACGGTAGTTACTGGGTGTCTCTAGATTCCAGGAGTTGTTATATGGTAGTTACTGGGCGTCTCTGGATTCCAGGAGTTCTTGTTACATGGTAGTTACTGGGTGTCTCTGGAGTTTCCAACATTGTGTAGCCCTATCAATGGGTTGTTGTTTGGAAAGGCTAGTACAGGCTAGTTGTTGGGTAGAATTGAATGTTGGGTATATTGTGTATCAGGGCTTTTGAGAAAAGCATTACATTAGTGAATGAGTTAGGACTTCAGGAGTTTTATTGCAGAAGTGTTGGCTAGTTGCTGGTTAGATTCTTGGCTTGTGACTGCCTCGGGTAAAGCAGGGATACCCCCACTCCCCCCTTCCCTCCATTTAACCCAGAAACAGAACACCCCAGGGACTACAGCACCACTATCAATATTCATAAGCACGTACTTAGCATGTATCTAGTTACTGTACTTCTGTTTCATCGTATGCTAATTATTACCTAGAGAGAGTCAGGACTAACCTTGTGTTTATGGGTAACAACGGCATGAACCCAAGTGTTCCAGAGTAGGAAGCTGATCTAGGATCAGGTCTCAGGGTAGGAGTGGTGATCTAGGATCAGGTCTAGGATCAGGTTTCAGGGTAGGAATGGTGATCTAGGATCAGGTCTAGGATCAGGTTTCAGGGTAGGAATGGTGATCTAGGATCAGGTCTCAGGGTAGGAGTGGTGATCTAGGATCAGGTCTCAGGGTAGGAGTAGTGGTCTAGGATCAGGTCTCAGGGTAGGAGTGGTTGTCCAGGATCAGGTCTAGGATCAGGTTTCAGGGTAGGAATGGTGATCTAGGATCAGGTCTAGGATCAGGTTTCAGGGTAGGAATGGTGATCTAGGATCAGGTCTAGGATCAGATTTCAGTGTAGGAATGGTGATCTAGGATCAGGGTTCAGGGTAGGAGTGGTGATCTAGGATCAGGTCTCAGGGTAGGAGTAGTGGTCTAGGATCAGGTCTCAGGGTAGGAGTGGTTGTCCAGGATCAGGTCTAGGATCAGGTTTCAGGGTAGGAATGGTGATCTAGGATCAGGTCTCAGGGTAGGAGTGGTGATCTAGGATCAGGTCTAGGATCAGGTCTCAGAGTAGGTGTGATGATCTAGGATCAGGTCTCAGGGTAGGAGTGGTGGTCTAGGATCAGGTCTCAGGGTAGGAGTGGCGATCTAGGATCAGGTCTCAGGGTAGGAGTGGTGATCTAGGATCAGGTCTCAGAGTAGGAGTAGTGGTCTAGGATCAGGTCTCAGGGTAGGAGTGGTGATCTAGGATCAGGTCTAGGATCAGGTCTAGTATCAGGTCTCAGGGTAGGAGTGGTGGTCTAGGATCAGGTCTAGGATCCGGTCTCAGGGTAGGAGTGGTTGTCCAGGATCAGGTCTAGGATCAGGTTTCAGGGTAGGAGTGGTGGTCTAGGATCAGGTCTAGGATCAGGTTTCAGGGTAGGAATGGTGATCTAGGATCAGGTCTCAGGGTAGGAGTGGTGATCTAGGATCAGGTCTAGGATCAGGTCTCAGAGTAGGTGTGATGATCTAGGATCAGGTCTCAGGGTAGGAGTGGTGGTCTAGGATCAGGGCTCAGGGTAGGAGTGGTGATCTCGGATCAGGTCTCAGGGTAGGAGTGGTGGTATAGGATCAGGTCTCAGGGTAGGAGTGGGAATCTAGGATCAGGTCTCAGAGTAGGATTGGTGATCTAGGATCAGGTATCAGAGTAGGAGTGTTGATCTAGGATCCGGTCTCAGAGTAGGAGTGGTGATCTAGGATCAGGTCTAGAATCAGATCTCGGGGTAGGAGTGATGATCTAGGATCAGGTCTCAGGGTAGGAGTGGTGATCTCGGATCAGGTCTCAGGGTAGGAGTGGTGGTCTAGGATCAGGTCTCAGGGTAGGAGTGGTGATCTAGGATCAGGTCTCAGAGTAGGATTGGTGATCTAGGATCAGGTATCAGAGTAGGAGTGGTGATCTAGGATCAGGTCTCAGAGTAGGAGTGGTGATCTAGGATCAGGTCTCAGAGTAGGATTGGTGATCTAGGATCAGGTATCAGAGTAGGAGTGGTGATCTAGGATCAGGTCTCAGGGTAGGAGTGGTGATCTAGGATTAGTTTAGCCTTTTAGATCATCGTTATAAAGACTACACAGACAATGGGAGACCTGATCCCAGATCAGCACCACTATTCTGAGATGCTTGATATTGTACACACAGTCCCAGCCAGGTGTCCAGTTATCATGCAGGGTGAGGATTATACAGGTATTCTGACTCATAGGTCATAGCATTAAATGGGCCCTCCAAGTCCAATAACTGGTTTGACGATTCAAGATGCATCGTTCCTTTGATTCATACTCTGGTCTGAGAGCCAGGGATTTGTCCTCCACTCCTTAAAACTGACTTATCAGCTGTCCTCCTTCTTAAAGGTGACTTATCAGCTGTCCTCCACTCCTTAAAGATGACTTATCAGCCCAGCTGTGAGAACACACCGGGAGGGAGAACGGGAGGGAGGATGATACTGGCAGGATGGATCTCTCTCCTTGGCAGGACCCACTGAGGAGAGATGCAGGGACACGTAGAGATAGAGACAGAGGTAGAGACAGAGGTAGAGACAGAGGTAGAGACAGAGACAGAGATAGAGACAGAGATAGACAGAGGTAGATATAGAGACAGAGGTAGAGACAGAGACAGAGGTAGAGACAGAGATGGAGACAGAGACAGAGGTAGAGATAGAGACAGGGTAGAGATAGAGACAGAGGTAGAGATAGAGACAGAGGTAGAGATAGAGACAGAGATAGAGATAGAGACAGAGATAGAGATAGAGACAGAGGTAGAGATAGAGACAGAGATAGAGATAGAGACAGAGATAGAGACAGAGATAGAGACAGAGACAGAGATAGAGACAGAGATGGAGACAGAGACAGAGGTAGAGATAGAGACAGGGTAGAGATAGAGACAGAGGTAGAGATAGAGACAGAGGTAGAGACAGAGGTAGAGACAGAGAAGGGACAACACCCCACTAGCCCCACTAGCCCCAACAGCTCAACCAGCCCCACTACCCCACCAGCCCCAACACCCCCACTAACCCCAACAGCCCCACCACCCCCAACACCCCCAAGACCCCCACTAACCCCAACAGCCCCACCACCCCCACCAGCCCCAACACCCCCACCACCCCCACTAACCCCAACCCCCAACACCCCCACCACCCCCAACAGCCTCAACACCCCACTAGCCCCAACAGCTCAACCAGCCCCACTACCCCACCAGCCCCAACACCCTCACTAACCCCAACAGCCCCACCAGCCTAGTGGTTAGAGCGTTGGACTAGTAACCAGAAGGTTGCGAGTTCAAACCCCCGAGCTGACAAGGTACAAATCTGTCGTTCTGCCCCTGAACAGGCAGTTAACCCACTGTTCCTAGGCCGTCATTGAAAATAAGAATTTATTATTTAGTAGACATGTAGATTAGATGAGTAGATGTGTCTAAACTGTAGACATGTACAGTAGATTAGATGAGTAGATGTGTCTAAACTGTAGACATGTACAGTAGATTAGATGAGTAGATGTGTCTAAACTGTAGACATGTACAGTAGATTAGATGAGTAGATGTGTCTGTACAGTAGATTAGATGAGTAGAAACTGTGACATGTACAGTAGGTTAGATGAGTAGACATGTACAGTAGATTAGATGAGTAGATGTGTCTACACTGTAGACATGTACAGTAGGTTACATACTTCCCACAGACATGATCACATTAAAGTATGCAGCCTCAAAACCCCTTGAATGAGAAGCTGTGTCCAAACTTTGACCGGAAGTAAAAGTCATATTTTTAATACATTTGCAAAATAATCAAAATAACTGTTTTTGCTTTGTGATTATGGGGTGTTTAGATTTATGCATTTTAGATTAAGGCTGTAACGCAACCTTTATCCTCCCCCTCCCTCCCCCTAGTCCAACACTCTAACCACTAGTCTACCTGCTGGTTACTAGTCCAACACTCTAACCACTAGGCTACCTGCTGGTTACTAGTCCAACACTCTAATCACTAGACTACCTGCTGGTTACTAGTCCAACACTCTAACCACTAGTCTACCTGCTGGTTACTAGTCCAACACTCTAACCACTAGGCTACCTGCTGGTTACTAGTCCAACACTCTAATCACTAGACTACCTGCTGGTTACTAGTCCAACACTCTAACCACTAGTCTACCTGCTGGTTACTAGTCCAACACTCTAAACACTAGGTTACCTGCTGGTTACTAGTCCAACACTCTAACCACTAGGTTACCTGCTGGTTACTAGTCCAACACTCTAACGACTAGGTTACCTGCTGGTTACTAGTCCAACACTCTAACCACTAGGCTACCTGCTGGTTACTAGTCCAATGCTCTAACCTCTAGACTACCTGCTGGTTACTGGCCCAATGCTCTAACCACTAGGCTACCTGCTGGTTACTAGTCCAACGCTCTAACCACTAGGCTACCTGCTGGTTACTGGCCCAACCACTAGACTACCTGCTGGTTACTGACCCAACCACTAGACTACCTGCTGGTTACTGGCTCAACCACTAGGCTACCTGCCGCCTCTACACTCTAACCACTAGGCTACCTGCTGGTTACTGGCCCAACACTCTAACCTCTGGGCTACCTGCTGGTTACTAGTCCAACACTCTAACCACTAGTCTACCTGCTGGTTACTAGTCCAACACTCTAACCACTAGTCTACCTGCTAGTTACTAGTCCAACACTCTAACCACTAGGCTACCTGCTGGTTACTAGTCCAACACTCTAAACACTAGGTTACCTGCTGGTTACTAGTCCAACACTCTAACCACTAGTCTACCTGCTGGTTACTAGTCCAACACTCTAACCACTAGACTACCTGCTGGTTACTAGTCCAACACTCTAAACACTAGGTTACCTGCTGGTTACTAGTCCAACACTCTAACCACTGGGTCCAACACTACCTGGTTACCTGCTGGTTACTAGTCCAACACTCTAACCACTGGGCTACCTGCTGGTTACTAGTCCAATGCTCTAACCTCTAGGCTACCTGCTGGTTACTGGCCCAATGCTCTAACCACTAGGCTACCTGCTGGTTACTGGCCCAACACTCTAACCTCTGGGCTACCTGCTGGTTACTAGTCCAACACTCTAACCACTAGTCTACCTGCTGGTTACTAGTCCAACACTCTAACCACTAGTCTACCTGCTGGTTACTAGTCCAACACTCTAACCACTAGGCTACCTGCTGGTTACTAGTCCAACACTCTAACCTCTGGGCTACCTGCTGGTTACTGGCCCAACGCTCTAACCACTAGACTACCTGCTGGTTACTAGTCCAACGCTCTAACCACTAGGCTACCTGCTGGTTACTGGCCCAATGCTCTAACCTCTAGTCTACCTGCTGGTTACTGGCCCAACACTCTAACCACTAGTCTACCTGCTGGTTACTAGTCCAACACTCTAACCACTAGTCTACCTGCTGGTTACTAGTCCAACACTCTAAACACTAGGTTACCTGCTGGTTACTAGTCCAACACTCTAACCACTAGTCTACCTGCTGGTTACTAGTCCAACACTCTAACCACTAGACTACCTGCTGGTTACTAGTCCAACACTCTAAACACTAGGTTACCTGCTGGTTACTAGTCCAACACTCTAACCACTAGGTTACCTGCTGGTTACTAGTCCAACACTCTAACGACTAGGTTACCTGCTGGTTACTAGTCCAACACTCTAACCACTGGGCTACCTGCTGGTTACTAGTCCAATGCTCTAACCTCTAGGCTACCTGCTGGTTACTGGCCCAATGCTCTAACCACTAGGCTACCTGCTGGTTACTGGCCCAACACTCTAACCACTAGGCTACCTGCTGGTTACTAGTTCAACACTCTAACCACTAGGCTACCTGCTGGTTACTGGCCCAACCACTAGACTACCTGCTGGTTACTGGCTCAACCACTAGGCTACCTGCCGCCTCTACACTCTAACCACTAGGCTACCTGCTGGTTACTGGCCCAACACTCTAACCTCTGGGCTACCTGCTGGTTACTAGTCCAACACTCTAACCACTAGTCTACCTGCTGGTTACTAGTCCAACACTCTAACCACTAGTCTACCTGCTGGTTACTAGTCCAACACTCTAACCACTAGGCTACCTGCTGGTTACTAGTCCAACACTCTAACCTCTGGGCTACCTGCTGGTTACTGGCCCAACGCTCTAACCACTAGGCTACCTGCTGGTTACTGGCCCAACGCTCTAACCTCTAGTCTACCTGCTGGTTACTGGCCCAACACTCTAACCACTAGTCTACCTGCTGGTTACTAGTCCAACACTCTAACCACTAGTCTACCTGCTGGTTACTAGTCCAACACTCTAACCACTAGGCTACCTGCTGGTTACTAGTCCAACACTCTAACCTCTGGGCTACCTGCTGGTTACTAGTCCAACGCTCTAACCACTAGGCTACCTGCTGGTTACTGGCCCAACGCTCTAACCTCTAGTCTACCTGCTGGTTACTGGCCCAACACTCTAACCACTAGTCTACCTGCTGGTTACTAGTCCAACACTCTAACCACTAGTCTACCTGCTGGTTACTAGTCCAACACTGACCACTAGGCTACCTGCTGTTTCTAGTCCAACACTCTAACCACTAGGCTACCTGCTGGTTACTAGTCCAACACTCTAACCACTAGGCTACCTGCTGGTTACTGGCCCAGCACTCTAACCACTAGTCTACCTGCTGGTTACTAGTCCAACACTCTAACCACTAGGCTACCTGCCGCCTCTACACTCTAACCACTAGGCTACCTGCCGCCTCTACACTCTAACCACTAGGCTACCTGCCGCCTCTACACTCTAACCACTAGGCTACCTGCCGCCTCAACACTCTAACCACTAGGCTACCTGCCGCCTCTACACTCTAACCACTAGGCTACCTGCCGCCTCTACACTCTAACCACTAGGCTACCTGCCGCCTCAACACTCTAACCACTAGGCTACCTGCCGCCTCTACACTCTAACCACTAGGCTACCTGCCGCCTCAACACTCTAACCACTAGGCTACCTGCCGCCTCTACACTCTAACCACTAGGCTACCTGCCGCCTCACTCTAACCACTCTAACCACTAGGCTACCTGCCGCCTCTACACTCTAACCACTAGGCTACCTGCCGCCTCTACACTCTAACCACTAGGCTACCTGCCGCCTCTACACTCTAACCACTAGGCTACCTGCCGCCTCAACACTCTAACCACTAGGCTACCTGCTGTGTTTGTGGTTGCTGCACGACGGGAGGTAGAAACAGAGATGCACATTTTCCTTTCCTGTGAGAACTATTCCTCACCAAGAGATGCATTATTAACAGAAATTACTAAATGTCTTCAAAGTTGTATCTTCTTAATAAACCCAGAGGAAAAACAATAAACTGTCATTGGGCGAAGGAGCAATGGCTCCTCTTGAAGCCAGATGGTCATTTACCTGCCAGCCTGAGTTACACTAAATAACAACATACAAATATCAACATATGCATATTAAGCAGTCATTTACTTACCATTATTAGTATTACTGTTGTTATTGATTATTAGTATTACTGTTGTTATTGATTATTAGTATTACTGTTGTTATTGATTATTAGTATTACTGTTGTTATTGATTATTATTATTATTGTTATTGATTATTAGTATTACTGTTGTTAATATTATTAGTATTACTGTTGTTATTGATTATTAGTATTACTGTTGTTATTGATTATTAGTATTACTGTTGTTAATATTATTATTATTATTGTTATTGATTATTAGTATTACTGTTGTTATTATTATTATTATTATTGTTGTTATTGATTATTAGTATTACTGTTGTTAATGATTATTAGTATTACTGTTGTTATTGATTATTAGTATTACTGTTGTTATTGATTATTAGTATTACTGTTGTTATTGATTATTATTATTATTGTTATTGATTATTAGTATTACTGTTGTTATTGATTATTAGTATTACTGTTGTTATTGATTATTAGTATTACTGTTGTTATTGATTATTATTATTATTGTTATTGATTATTAGTATTACTGTTGTTAATATTATTAGTATTACTGTTGTTATTGATTATTAGTATTACTGTTGTTATTGATTATTAGTATTACTGTTGTTAATATTATTATTATTATTGTTATTGATTATTAGTATTACTGTTGTTATTATTATTATTATTATTGTTGTTATTGATTATTAGTATTACTGTTGTTAATGATTATTAGTATTACTGTTGTTATTGATTATTAGTATTACTGTTGTTATTGATTATTAGTATTACTGTTGTTATTGATTATTATTATTACTGTTGTTATTATTATTAGTATTACTGTTGTTAATATTATTAGTATTACTGTTGTTATTATTATTATTACTGTCTTGATTATTATTCACAGATTATAGTGGAATGGTATTAGAGGAGAGAAAGAGAGAGACCCTTTAAATGAAATTGAAAGACAGAGACTGACAAAGGCCGAGAGTTTTATTACATTTTTTATTAGACCTTTATT
Organism: Oncorhynchus gorbuscha; assembly: GCF_021184085.1. Lineage (NCBI taxonomy): Eukaryota > Metazoa > Chordata > Actinopteri > Salmoniformes > Salmonidae > Oncorhynchus > Oncorhynchus gorbuscha. The sequence goes on along the minus strand of NW_025745384.1, from coordinate 45,584 downwards.
TAACTAGTCAAAACAGTTAAGAAAAAAAATCGTATTTATAATGACGGCCTACTGGGGAACAGTAGGTTAACTGTAGGTTAAATGCCTTGTTTAGGGGCAGAACAACAGATTTTTACCTTGTCAGCTCAGGGATCCAATCCAGCAAGCTTTCAGTTACTGGCCCAATGCTCTAACCACTAGTCTACCTGCTGGTTACTGGCCCAATGCTCTAACCACTAGGCTACCTGCTGGTTACTAGTCCAACGCTCTAACCACTAGGCTACCTGCTGGTTACTGGCCCAACTCTCTAACCACTAGGCTACCTGCTGGTTACTGGCCCAACGCTCTAACCACTAGTCTACCTGCTGGTTACTAGTCCAACACTCTAACCACTAGGCTACCTGCTGGTTACTAGTCCAACGCTCTAACCACTAGGCTACCTGCTGGTTACTGGCCCAACGCTCTAACCACTAGGCTACCTGCTGGTTACTGACCCAACACTCTAACCACTAGGCTACCTGCTGGTTACTAGTCCCAAACACTAGGCTACCTGCTGGTTACTGGCCCAACACTCTAACCACTAGGCTACCTGCTGGTTACTAGTCCCAAACACTAGGCTACCTGCTGGTTACTGGCCCAACACTCTAACCACTAGGCTACCTGCTGGTTACTAGTCCAACACTCTAACCACTAGTCTACCTGCCGTCCCTCCACTCTAACCACTAGTCTACGCTGCCGTCCCTCCACTCTCACCACTAGTCTACCTGCCGTCCCTCCACTCTAACCACTAGTCTACCTGCCGTCCCTCCACTCTAACCACTAGTCTACCTGCCGTCCCTCCACTCTAACCACTAGTCTACCTGCCGTCCCTCCACTCTAACCACTAGTCTACCTGCCGTCCCTCCACTCTAACCACTAGTCTACCTGCCGTCCCTCCACTCTCACCACTAGTCTACCTGCCGTCCCTCCACTCTAACCACTAGTCTACCTGCCGTCCCTCCACTCTAACCACTAGGCATTCTGTTAACACTGTGATTTACGCCCACAAATCAACCATTCTGTTAACACTGTGATTTACGCCCACAAATCAACCATTCTGACCACTTTCCCAACAAGTCAGACAATAGTTGAAGCATATCAAATCTACTCTGCTATTAAAATCAGCTATCAGAACAGAAATATCGTCTACCAAATCAAAACAAATAGCTATTTCAGTAACCACATCAATTACGTAAATGTCAACTTTTAAAGAAAAACAAAACAAAATGCCAATTGAACGACTTCGACCACTTTTCACAACAATACTAGCAAAGCCTCTGACAATTAAACAAATCACATAAAACCATCTTAATCTCCTTCGTAAGCGTCCGTGTCCACACACATCACCGGGCCGGCAGTGACGGACGGATTACTGACCGATCCCGCTGCATTCTTAGCCACCACTCTGAATTCGTAAACCACACAGTCGTTCAGCTCGGTCACGGTGTAGTGAGTGTCGGAAACGTTGGTTAAGTTGGCCTTCGTCCACCTGTCTCCTTCTCCCTCTTTCTTCTCAACCAGGTATCCCGTTACCTTGCTACCACCATCGTAAGTAGGCTTCAGCCATTCAAGTCTGACGGAGGACTTTCTGATGTGAGTGATCCGCACGTTGGTCGGAGGCTCTGCAACAGACAACAACAACAATTATTTATAGGTTAAAATATTGTAAATATAGGAAATGTGATGGACAACCACTAGGTGATAGAGAAATGTGATGGACAACCACTAGGTGATAGATAAATGTGATGGACAACCACTAGGTGATAGATAAATGTGATGGACAACCACTAGGTGATAGAGAAATGTGATGGACAACCACTAGGTGATAGATAAATGTGATGGACAACCACTAGGTGATAGATAAATGTGATGGACAACCACTAGGTGATAGAGAAATGTGATGGACAACCACTAGGTGATAGATAAATGTGATGGACAACCACTAGGTGATAGAGAAATGTGATGGACAACCACTAGGTGATAGATAAATGTGATGGACAACCACTAGGTGATAGAGAAATGTGATGGACAACCACTAGGTGATAGATAAATGTGATGGACCAACCACTAGGTGATAGATAAATGTGATGGACCAACCACTACTGAAAGTAACGAAAGTCGCCTTACCACAAGCATCAATGGCCAGTACAGCGTCTGAGGTCTTGCTCAGGGGACTGCATAAAGAAATGTCATGGACCAACCACTACTGAAAGTGATAGATAAATGTCTCCCATGGACCAACCACTACTGATAGACAATGCATCAATGGCCAGTACAGCGTCTGAGGTCTTGCTCAGGGGACTGCATAAAGAAATGTCATGGACCAACCACTACTGAAAGTAACGAAAGTCTCCTTACCACAAGCATCAATGGCCAGTACAGCGTCTGAGGTCTTGCTCAGGGGACTGCATAAAGAAATGTCATGGACCAACCACTACTGAAAGTAACGAAAGTCTCCTTACCACAAGCATCAATGGCCAGTACAGCGTCTGAGGTCTTGCTCAGGGGACTGCATAAAGAAATGTCATGGACCAACCACTACTGAAAGTAACGAAAGTCTCCTTACCACAAGCATCAATGGCCAGTACAGCGTCTGAGGTCTTGCTCAGGGGACTGCATAAAGAAATGTCATGGACCAACCACTACTGAAAGTAACGAAAGTCGCCTTACCACAAGCATCAATGGCCAGTACAGCGTCTGAGGTCTTGCTCAGGGGACTGCATAAAGAAATGTCATGGACCAACCACTACTGAAAGTAACGAAAGTCTCCTTACCACAAGCATCAATGGCCAGTACAGCGTCTGAGGTCTTGCTCAGGGGACTGCACCCAGCTGCGTTTTCCGCTGCCACCTTGAACTCATAGACGAGACCGGCAACGATGACGTTGGTCACTTTGAAGTGTGTGGCACGGATAACGGTTTTGTTGACCGTCTGCCACAGGATGCTGTTCTTGTCCTTCATCTGAAGACGGTATCCAACGACTGGTCTCCCTCCATTCCAGTTCGGCTCCGTCCAGGCGACGGTGACGCTTTCTCTGGTCACAGACGTGACGATAGGGGCTGACGGAGATTCAGGGACGGCTATAGACGAAAGAAAATAACATTTAGCATTAATCGGTATGTTACAGGGGGGGGGATCTTTTACCCTGTTCAATAACACATTCTCAGGTATTCTTTATCAGTTCAAGGGGTGGCATAGTGCAGCGCCCCCTAGTGGTCTGTTACAATAACACATTCTCAGGTATTCTTTATCAGTTCAAGGGGTGGCATAGTGCAGCGCCCCCTAGTGGTCTGTTACAATAACACATTCTCAGGTATTCTTTATCAGTTCAAGTGGTCTGTTACAATGGCATGTTCAAGTGCAGCGCCCCCTAGTGGTCTGTTACAATAACACATTCTCAGGTATTCTTTATCAGTTCAAGGGGTGGCATGGTGCAGCGCCCCCTAGTGGTCTGTTACAATAACACATTCTCAGGTATTCTTTATCAGTTCAAGGGGTGGCATGGTGCAGCGCCCCCTAGTGGTCTGTTACAATAACACATTCTCAGGTATTCTTTATCAGTTCAAGGGGTGGCATGGTGCAGCGCCCCCTAGTGGTCTGTTACAATAACACATTCTCAGGTATTCTTTATCAGTTCAAGGGGAGGCATAGTGCAGCGCCCCCTAGTGGTCTGTTACATGTACAGTTTTTTGTACTTTACCTTTATTTAACAAGGCAAGTCAGTTAAGAACAAATTATTATTTACAATGACGGCCTACCGGAGAACAGTGGGTTAACTGCCTTGTTCAGGGGGCAGAACGACAGATTTGTACTTTGTCAGCTTGAAGGATTCGATCTTGCAACCTTTCGGTTACTAGTCCAGCACTCTAATCACTAGGCTACGCTGCCGCCCCTCCACTCTAACCACTAGGCTACGCTGCCGCCCCTCCATTCTAACCACTAGGCTACGCTGCCGCCCCTCCACTCTAACCACTAGGCTACGCTGCCGCCCCTCCACTCTAACCACTAGGCTACGCTGCCGCCCCTCCACTCTAACCACTAGGCTACGCTGCCGCCCCTCCACTCTAACCACTAGGCTACGCTGCCGCCCCTCCACTCTAACCACTAGGCTACGCTGCCGCCCCTGCCACCCCTCCACTCTAACCACTAGGCTACCCTGCCACCCTCCACTCTAACCACTAGGCTACCCCACTGTCTACGCCCCTCCACTCTAACCACTAGTCTACCTGCCGCCCCTCCACTCTAACCACTAGACTACCTGCCGCCCCTCCACTCTAACCGCTAGTCTACCTGCCGCCCCTCCACTCTAACCGCTAGTCTACCTGCCGCCCCTCCACTCTAACCACTAGGCTACCTGCCACCCCTCCACTCTAACCACTAGGCTACCTGCCACCCCTCCACTCTAACCACTAGACTACCTGCCGTCCCTCCACTCTAACCACTAGGCTACGCTGCCGCCACATATAGATGTATATATATATAGAGAGAGAGAAAATACAAAGACAAAACGTGAATAGAGTAGTATAAAACTTACTGTAGTTGAGATCCACTCTGACGGTTGCAGAGTCGCTGTACTCACTGATGCCGTAGCGATTTTCAGCCCTGATTCTGAACTGGTACTCCAGTCCTGTTATGAGCTTCATGATTTTCATCGTGCATTTCACAACGACCGAGGAGACTTCGGTCCAGTCGGCGTTTGTCGTTTCTCGTTTGGTTATGATGTAGTTTGTGACGGGACTTCCGCCGTCATACCGAGGAGGAAGCCACGTCAGACTCACGCTGTCCTCGGTCACCTCAGACATTCCAATAGGACCAACTGGGGCGCTGGGTCTATCCAGGACCACGATGGTCACAAAAGACCTGGAGGCTCCGCTGGTGTTGGAGGCACATATGTCGTACCTTCCTGAATCAGTAGCAGTGCTCTCACGAAGACTGATGATAAGATATTCAGGAGTTACTTCAGAGTTGAATCTCATCGTTGACTTCAACACGACATCGTCCTTTGAAAGAGAAATCTTTGGCGCAGGTTTCCCAGTAAGTGGGATCTGGCATTTTAGGTTCGATCCTGCTCTGACGTAGACCATATTGTCAGGAAACTTGTTCATGTTCATTTCAGGAGGTTCTGTTGAAAGATGAAGACTTGTTGAAGATATCAGATCAAAATGAAACCATGTAAGATGTAAGAATTTGTTTTCCAGAATGTAGTAACCTTCCTATTGTTGGATTATGAATGTAGGAAACCGTCTGTCTTGGTTATGAATGTGGTAAACCATCTGTCTTGGTTATGAATGTGGTAAACCATCTGTCTTGGTTATGAATGTAGGAAACCGTCTGTCTTGGTTATGAATGTAGGAAACCATCTATCTTGGTTATGAATGTGGTAAACCATCTATCTTGGTTATGAATGTGGTAAACCATCTGTCTTGGTTATGAATGTGGAAACCATCTATCTTGGTTATGAATGTTGTAAACCGTCTGTCTTGGTTATGAATGTAGGAAACCGTCTGTCTTGGTTATGAATGTAGGAAACCATCTGTCTTGGTTATGAATGTAGGTAAACTTCTGTCTTGGTTATGAATGTAGGAAACCGTCTGTCTTGGTTATGAATGTAGGAAACCGTCTGTCTTGGTTATGAATGTAGGAAACCATCTGTCTTGGTTATGAATGTAGTAAACCATCTATCTTGGTTATGAATGTAGGAAACCATCTGTCTTGGTTATGAATGTAGGAAACCATCTATCTTGGTTATGAATGTGGTAAACCGTCTGTCTTGGTTATGAATGTGGTAAACCGTCTGTCTTGGTTATGAATGTTGGATTATGAATGTAGTAAACCATCTGTCTTGGTTATGAATGTTGGATTATGAATGTGGTAAACCATCTGTCTTGGTTATGAATGTGGTAAACTTCCTATTGTTGGATTATGAATGTAGTAAACCATCTATCTTGGTTTATGCTCAGCAATTCTCTAGCCTTAGTAACTGTAAATGTAGGGCTGGGCAACAACTCACCAAGTTGCCCTTTAACTAACACAGGGAGAGCCATTTCTGTAGGGTCACTGAATCCAGCGTGGTTTTCAGCACGAACTCTGAAGAAGTATTGAGTAGCTTCCTTCAGGTCGTACACCACGAAGTGGGCGGTCTTGGTGACGCCACACTTCACCCATTTATCCTGACCGTTCTCGAGAGCATCGACACGATAACTGCTGATTCTGCTCCCTCCGTCATCCTCGGGCTTAATCCATGACAAGGACACGCTTTCCTTGGTGATCTCGGTGACTTCGATGGTTTGTGGCGGGCTTGGTTTTTCTGAAATCAAGAAGAAGAAGAAAAAATAAGAAAAAAACTGCCGTTTAAAAATAATAATAACATACAAAAATTACATTTTTAAAAAATATTTTGTTACGCTTACATTTGGATTATCAGTTCTGGCATACCTGTAATCATTGCTCCGTATTTGGTCTCAGCTGGCAAGCCGGTTCCATATTGGTTTTCACCAGTGACTCTGAAGTAGTACACACCTCCCTCTTGTAGATCTGACACTCTGTAGGTCAGACGAGGACATGAATCTGTGACTCTGGTCCATCCCTTGTTGTTCACCTCACGAATATCAACAAGGTAGTTGGTGACAGCAGCACCACCTTCGTTCTCTGGGGTATCCCAGGCAACTGTGGCAGAGCTCTTGGTAACATCCTTGACCCCAACACGGCACGGTGGACCAGGAGAGTCAAGAACCCTGACATTTAACGTACATGTGACTTTTCCAGCAACGTTTTGTAAAGTTACTGTATATTTTCCAGAGTCGTCTCTTGTTGCTTGATCCACCGTGATAGACGTGACAGTATCAGTGGTATGAATACTGGCCCTCACTCTCAGGTCAGTATCTGCCTTGTCCCACATAACGTTAGGAAAAGGCTTGCCGCTGAACGGCACTGTTAAGGTGAATGAACTGCCGTCCTTTACAAGAAGAGTCTTTCGCATCTCATTGCTGATATTAAACTGTGGTTCTTCTTCTCGGTCCTCAGCTGCTTGTGGATCAGTAGGAGGGCTTGGCTCACTGACACCAATCTTGTTGATGGATTTGACAACAAATATATATTCTGCACCAGGTGTCAAACCAACGACAGTGGATTCAGTGTTCTCTGTGTTTGAAACACTGACACACCAGTCCTCCTCATCCGTTCTCTTATATTCAACACAGTATCCTGTTACAGCAGCTCCCCCATCAAACAACGGCTTATTCCATGAAAGAGTTACAGAAGTCTCGGTCGAGTCAATGACTTTGGGTTTAGCTGGTGGGGACGGCAGGAATTGTGGATCCTCTGCTTTTGTCAGTTTGCAAGGAATACTTGGGGGACTCGAGCCTGCAACATTTTCTGCATAGACTCTGTACTCATACTCACATCCCTCACAGAGATTGGATGCCTTGACCCTAAGGTCATTCACAGGTTTCGTGTTCACCTGTACCCAGCGCATTCCTGATTTCTCTCGTTTCTCAATAACGTAGCCAGAAATGCTGCTTCCTCCATCGGACTCCGGTCTTTTCCAGCAGATTGTCATCGTCTCACTTGTTATGCTGGTGATTTCAACATCTGTCGGTGCAGCAGGGACAGTGAATGGATCTGTGGCCTTGGTTGGCTCACTCTCCAAGGCTTCACCTTCTCCATATTCATTCACTGCCTTTACTCTGAAGATGTATTCCTTTCCTTTACGCAGACCGGTGACCTTGCATGTTGTAGCCTTCGTGTCTTCATATACTGAAGTCCAGGTGACACGACTGGTTTCACATTTCTCCACTATGTAGCGCAGAATTTCCGCACCACCATTTTCTTGAGGTGGTCCCCAGGTCAAAGTGCATTTCTCTGCGGTCAGACCAGTCACATCCAATGGCCCAGAGGACGGTCCAGGGCGGTCAAGAACCTTACAGTTTACACACAGGGACCTTGTACCAGCAATGTTCTGCACTGTTACAGTGTACTGACCCGAGTCTCTTCGGATAGCGTCTCTGACTAGTAATGTGGTGGTGGTGTGTGTTGATGTGATCTCTATTCTTGCCTTGATCTCAATCCTTTCACCATCTTTTGACCAGGAAATGACTGGACGTGGGCGCCCAGAAATATCTGCATCGATTCTCAGAACATCTCCGGCTTTGACAAGGACTAATTTCTTATACTTGTCATCCAAGACAATGCGAGGTAGAACAACGTTATCCTTGACTGTGACGGCACCTGTGCATTGCGACGGCTCACTGAGTACTCCAGCAGAGTTCTTTGCAATAACGCGGAAGTCATATTGAATGTCCTCCGTAAGACCTTCAATGTCATAGCAAGTTTCCTGGAGATTGGTGAAATTGCACTTCAGCCAACAACCATCTGGAAGCTCCCTGCGATCAACAATGTAGCCAGTCACCTTGGCTCCACCGTCATTCTCTGGCTTCGACCAAGTGAGAGAAATGGAAGATCTTGTGATGTCTGTGACTGTAAGGTTAGCAGGAGGATCACACGGATCTCTTGCAGCTATAGGCTCAGTGGCTTTGCTGTACGGCCCAACGCCAGCAATATTCTCAGCAGCAACACGGAATTCATACTGCAAGCTTTCTTCAACCCCATTCACTTTAAATTCTGTTTCAGCGATGAGACGTCCTCTGTTAGTCTTTGTCCAGCGAATACTGCTGTAGTCCTTCATTTCCAGGTGATAACCGATGATTGGACTTCCACCGTCCCTGGCTGGTTCATTCCATGTAACCAACATGAAGGACTTTGTAGCCTGGGCAACACGGAGGGTAGTGGGAGGGCCAGGTTTCTCGAAGGGGTACTGTGCAACAACGGAAGCGGACTCCACAGCATGGCTCACGCCGTAACGGTTTTCAGCTGCAATTCGGAACTGATATTCAGTGCCTTGTGTCAAACGAGGAACCTTAATAGATGTTCTGGCAACTGTGGATGAAACAGTCTTCCATGATGTAGTGGTAGTATCTCTCTTCTCTACTACGTAGTTGGTGATTGGACATCCACCATCGTAGAGTGGGGGATCCCAAGACAGTGAAATATAGTCAGCGTTGACCTCATCTACCTTGATTGCACCAGGTGGGCCAGGTTTATCCAAGATGACAACAGCTAGTATGGCTGATTTTCTACCAACTGTGTTGCTTAAGGTGATCTCATAGTTCCCTGATTCCTCCCTGGTTGTGTTTCTGATAGTGATTAGTGACGAGTTATTAGACGTTAGAAAGCTAACCCTGGTTGTCTCCTTCAATTCAACACCATCTTTGTTCCATGAAACCTCAGGTTCAGTTCTGCCTCTAAACGGAACATCGATCTTCAGGTCGTCTCCTGCCTTGACACTGAATGTGTTGCACATCAGATCTATGATGGGTTCCACTGTGTCGTCGTTTACTACGACAGCCTCTGCCAGTAGCTTAGGTTCACTCTTGCCTGTTTCATTGACCGCACTAATCCTAAATGAATATTCCTCACCTGTCAAGAGTCCATCAATAGTTGATCTCAATCCCCGTATCTCAGTACACACAGTCCATTTGTCATCGCTCTTGGTTTGCATTTCCACTACGTAGCATTTGATTCTGCTTCCACCGTCGTCGTCAGGCTTTTCCCACGACAGACTCACACTGTCGTGAGTAACATCTACAACAGCGACTTTACCAGGAGGCAAAGGAGCTTGGGATACCTTGATTGGTTCTGGTGTTTCCGCTGGCAAACCCACACCGAGCTCATTAACAGCTCGTACACGGAAGTAATAAAGTCCCCCTTCTATGAGGTTGTCAATCTTCATTCTATTTCTTCCACAGTTCTCGGAAACACTGGTAAAGGCTCGTCTTTGAGCTTCTCTCTTCTCCACAATGTAATGTGTGATCTTAGCTCCGCCGTCAATCAGTGGAGGCTCCCAGGATAGTGATACAGAATCTCTAGTAATGTCCTTGACTTCAAAGTGCTCGGGGGCACTTGGTGAATCCAACACTGTGACATTAACGAAAGCAGACTTCATACCGCTGACGTTCTCAAGAGTCAACGCATACTTGCCAGTGTCAAGTCTGTTGACAGTGTGGATGACAAGGACTGTGTAGGTGCTTGTGACCTCAATGTGTGCACGCTCAGTAAGAGGACCTTCCGTCTTGGACCACTTGACTACAGGTTGAGGTTTTCCTTTGAACGGGACAAACAGACGCAGTGTCGCACACGCCCGAACTGACACCATTTTCCTAAGGTCTGAATCTAGTTCGATCTCAGGTGCCTCAAGTCTTTCAGATGTAACTACAGTCCCTGGTACATCAGCGGGTTCCCCAACTCCTTCAGTGTTAATCGCATAGACGTGGAAGTTGTATTCTCCATTCTCCTTCAGCATTTTCACAGTGAAGTGTGTTTCTTCAACACCAGTTGGCGGTGTACAGGCTGTCCACTCTTCCTCCGTTACTTCCTTCATCTCAACAACATATCCTTTGATGGCTGCTCCGCCATCATAGATGGGCTTTGTCCATGAGATGGACACGGTTGTGGTTGACTGGTCTGTCACCCTAGGGTTGTAAGGTGGACCTGGTGGATATAAGGGGTCACAAGCTTTGATATATCCTGTTGGTACACTTGGCACTCCCACGCCAGCAGAATTCTCAGCAGATACTCTGAACTCGTAGGAATGCCCCTCTGCGAGTCCGGTGCATCTGAACCGAATATCGTTAAGTCTTCTCTTGTTACACTTTGTCCATCTAACACCGTCTTTATCGCGTTTTTCAACGATATAGCCATCTATTTCTGAGCCACCATCGTTTTCTGGACGATTCCATGTAAGGACCATTGAGTCGCATGTTATAGCGCTTGCTTCAGGTGTGGAAGGAGAGCTGGGCGGCTTGAAAGGACAACATGCAGTAACCGGGTCTGATTCAAGAGGTTCACCAGTGCCAAACCTATTCACCGCTTTCACTCTGAAGATGTACTCAGTGCCGGGTACAAGTTTAGTCACTTTGTAGCTGACTGCTTGGGTTTCCGGTTGGACTACAGTCCATGACACGCGGTTGGTTACCCTCTTTTCAATGATATAATGGGAAACACTGGCACCGCCATCTTGTAACGGATGACTCCAGTGCAGCGTGGCTTTCTCTGCAGTCACACCAGTTATCTTCAATGGCCCATCAGGTGGACCAGGTCTATCAAGAACCTTAACATTGACAGGTATATCTTTCTTTCCGGCCACATTGCTGAGACTCAGGACGAACTGTCCGCCGTCCACTCTGACGCAATCTAGAACTGTTAGAACGGTACGTTCAAACGTTTTTACGACCTCCGTTCTCGGGGCGGTTTTATCAATTTCTTTTCCGTCTTTTAACCACTTGACTCTGGGGAGTGGCGTCCCCAGGATATCCGCTCGGATAACAAACGTTTCACCAGCGCGGACGACGATACCATCCTTAAACTTGGGATCCATCGATGCTGTTGGTGCCTCGATTTCCATGGTGGCTCTGGTCACTGTTGACACAAACGAAATACCAGGTGCAAAAGGTTCACTAAGAGAGAGAGAGAGAGAGAGAGAGAGAGAGAGAGAGAGAGAGAGAGAGAGAGAGAGATACATATGTATAATCAGATGTGATATTATACCGTTATTGCCTAGTTAAATAAGAACAGAGAGTCAGTTAAGAACAAATTATTATTTACAATGACAGTCAAGGAACAGTGGGTTAACTGGTCTAGGAACAGTGGGTTAACTGGTCTAGGAACAGTGGGTTAACTGCCTGTTCAGGGGCAGAACGACAGATTTTTGTACCTTGTCAGCTCGGGGATTCGATCTTTCAACCTTTCGGTTACTAGTCCAACGCTCCACTCTAACCACTAGGCTACCTGCCGTCCCTCCATTCTAACCACTAGGCTACCTGCCGTCCCTCCATTCTAACCACTAGTCTACCCTGCCGCCCCTCCACTCTAACCACTAGTCTACCCTACCACTGTCCGCCCCTCCACTCTAACCACTAGTCTACCCTGCCGCCTCTCCACTCTAACCACTAGTCTACCCTGCCGCCCCTCCACTCTAACCACTAGTCTACCTGCCGCCCATCCACTCTAACCACTAGGCTACCCTGCCACCCCTCCACTCTAACCACTAGTCTACCTGCCGCCCCCTCCACTCTAACCACTAGGCTACCCTGCCACCCCTCCACTCTAACCACTAGGCTACCCTGCCGCCCCTCCACTCTAACCACTAGTCTACCCTGCCGCCCCTCCACTCTAACCACTAGACTACCCTGCCGCCCCTCCACTCTAACCACTAGTCTACCTGCCGCCCATCCACTCTAACCACTAGGCTACCCTGCCACCCCTCCACTCTAACCACTAGGCTACCCTGCCACCCCTCCACTCTAACCACTAGGCTACCTGCCGCCCCCCCTCCACTCTAACCACTAGTCTACCCTGCCACCCCTCCACTCTAACCACTAGACTACCCTGATATTGATTGATTATCTTCAGTCAATTGAAGGCTTATATGTTTTGGAGTTCCCCTTGGCTCCTTATCAATTCAAGTGGTGGCATAGTCTAGCACCACCTAGTGGTCTGTCACGCAGAAATATTCTATCATGTTGAGATATGTTATTGGATTGATTTACACAGGTGAATATGGCAATATTCCCACATGGGTCTACCACTTCTGTCCAATCATATTAGCCAAACTAAACACTCCCTCTGATACGTGTATTAAAACTATATAATTTTATGGGCTGTTGTTCACAGGAATGTACTGAACAGGAAGGAGAGAGGGAAGGAGAGAGAGAGAGAGATTTGTAATAAAAAAGCTGGAATCTATTCTTCCCAATGTGATTTGAAAAGGATTTGTTTTGCTAAAAGAGTACAATGTTTTAGTTGAAGGCTACTTTAAGAATCTGTGTCTGTGTGAAACTGTGTCTGTGTGAATCTGTGTCTGTGTGAATCTGTGTCTGTGTGAATCTGTGTCTGTGTGGAATCTGTGTCTGTGTGAATCTGTGTCTGTGTGAATCTGTGTCTGTGTAAACTGTGTCTGTGTGAATCTGTGTCTGTGTGAATCTGTGTCTGTGTGAATCTGTGTCTGTGTGGAATCTGTGTCTGTGTGAATCTGTGTCTGTGTGAATCTGTGTCTGTGTGAATCTGTGTCTGTGTGAATCTGTGTCTGTGTGGAATCTGTGTCTGTGTGAATCTGTGTCTGTGTGAATCTGTGTCTGTGTGAATCTGTGTCTGTGTGAATCTGTGTCTTTGTGGAATCTGTGTCTGTGTGAATCTGTGTCTGTGTGAATCTGTGTCTGTGTGAATCTGTGTCTGTGTGGAATCCACAGTGGTATAATACAAAGCAGAGTCGAGGAGTTATCCAGCTAACTTGCCTAAATATTCTGAATAACATGTTTTGGGGGAAAGATAAGCTTGAGATGGGCATGGTATAATTGAGTCAACAGACAAAAACACATATCCGGTTGGAGCGAGTGGTCGCATCTGCACTTCGCTCCCACGGGTAGTATAACTTTTTCATTATATTTCATTATATCACAACGGTTTGATTTGTCTTATCTTAGCAATTTCTTCTCAGCTAGCTACATAGCTGTCTTTGTATCAAAGATAATTGCGTAATTATCGTATTTCGCCGTCCTAACGTAGTCTTCACTAGCCAGCTAGCTAACGTCCACTGATTAGCTGTACTGGAGAAACTATTACACTCAACTGAACGACTTGATTAGTTTAGTGTTAGCTAGCTACATAGCTGTCTTTGCTGTCTTCGTATCATCGTATCCAAGATAATTGTGTTGTTTAGGTTTAGAGTGTGTAGTCTTAGAGTGATTATCTTAATTTACCGAGGTTAGCTAGCCAGCTATTTGTCGTCCTTAACGTAGGTGACTCTGCTAGCTAGCCAACGCTAGCCAACGTCTTCTGTATAGAACTCAACTACCCGGTCGCATTCACAGGTAGTATCACATTTTCACTTCATTTCATTACAGTACAACGGTTTGATTTGTTTGATCGTAGCTAGCTACTTAGCTAGCTACATAGCCGTCTTTGTATCAAAGATAATTGTGTAGTCTAGAGCGATTTTCTAGGTTCGCTAGCCATCTATTGTCGTTCTTTTAACGCAACGTAACGTAAACAACACTGCTAGCTAGCCTGCTAGCCCCCGAATAGCAACACTGCAGAAACTATTACACTCAACGGAACGACTTGATTAGTGTAGTGTCAACAACGCACCCACTGCCAGCTGGCCTACTTCAGCAGTACTGTATCATTTTAATCATTTTAGTCAATAAGATTCTTGCTACGTAGCTTAACTTTCTGAACATTCGAGACGTGTAGTCCACTTGTCATTCCAATCTCCTTTGCATTAGCGTAGCCTCTTCTGTAGCCTGTCAACTATGTGTCTGTTTATCCCTGTTCTCTCCTCTCTGCACAGACCATACAAACGCTCCTCACCGCGTGGCCGCGGCCACCCTACTCTGGTGGTCCCAGCGCGCACGACCCACGTGGAGTTCCAGGTCTCCGGTAGCCTCTGGAACTGCCAATCTGCGGTCAACAAGGCAGAGTTCATCTCAGCCTATGCCTCCCTCCAGTCCCTCGACTTCTTGGCACTGACGGAAACATGGATCACCACAGACAACACTGCTACTCCTACTGCTCTCTCTTCGTCCGCCCACGTGTTCTCGCACACCCCGAGAGCGTCTGGTCAGCGGGGTGGTGGCACCGGGATCCTCATCTCTCCCAAGTGGTCATTCTCTCTTTCTCCCCTTACCCATCTGTCTATCGCCTCCTTTGAATTCCATGCTGTCACAGTCACTAGCCCTTTCAAGCTTAACATCCTTATCATTTATCGCCCTCCAGGTTCCCTCGGAGAGTTCATCAATGAGCTTGATGCCTTGATAAGCTCCTTTCCTGAGGACGGCTCACCTCTCACAGTTCTGGGCGACTTTAACCTCCCCACGTCTACCTTTGACTCTTTCCTCTCTGCCTCCTTCTTTCCACTCCTCTCCTCTTTTGACCTCACCCTCTCACCTTCCCCCTACTCACAAGGCAGGCAATACGCTCGACCTCATCTTTACTAGATGCTGTTCTTCCACTAACCTCATTGCAACTCCCCTCCAAGTCTCCGACCACTGCCTTGTATCCTTTTCCCTCTCGCTCTCATCCAACACCTCCCACACTGCCCCTACTCGGATGGTATCGCGCCGTCCCAACCTTCGCTCTCTCTCCCCCGCTACTCTCTCCTCTTCCATCCTATCATCTCTTCCCTCCGCTCAAACCTTCTCCCACCTATCTCCTGATTCTGCCTCCTCAACCCTCCTCTCCTCCCTCTCTGCATCCCTTGACTCTCTATGTCCCCTATCCTCCAGGCCGGCTCGGTCCTCCCCTCCCGCTCCGTGGCTCGATGACTCATTGCGAGCTCACAGAACAGGGCTCCGGGCAGCCGAGCGGAAATGGAGGAAAACTCGCCTCCCTGCGGACCTGGCATCCTTTCACTCACTCCTCTCTACATTTTCCTCCTCTGTCTCTGCTGCTAAAGCCACTTTCTACCACGCTAAATTCCAAGCATCTGCCTCTAACCCTAGGAAGCTCTTTGCCAC